>NW_027670311.1:0-208872 GCF_964188305.1 Podarcis bocagei
AACTTTTTTTTGAAAAAATCCCTAAGCCGCGCGTTCACAATTTCAACAAAAATCTGACGTTCTGTAATTCAATCAAAAATGGTGCCAAAGTGTTGCAAACGATCCCCTGACAGGTTTTTGGGTGGAAACAGATGGGTTTTTATCATGGAAACAGAATGAGCCCTCGAGGTCTGAACAACTTTTTTTTGAAAAAATCCCTAAGCCGCGCGGTCACAATTTCAGCAAAAATCTGACGTTCTGCAATTCACTCAAAAATGATGCCAAAGTGTTGCAAACGATCCCCTCACAGGTTTTTGGGTGGAAACAGATGGGTTTTTATCATGGAAACAGAATGAGCCCTCGAGGTCTGAACAACTTTTTTTTGAAAAAATCCCTAAGCCGCGCGGTCACAATTTCAACAAAAATCTGACGTTCTGTAATTCAATCAAAAATGGTGCCAAAGTGTTGCAAACGATCCCCTGACAGGTTTTTGGGTGGAAACAGATGGGTTTTTATCATGTAAACAGAATGAGCCCTCGAGGTCTGAACAACTTTTTTTTGAAAAAATCCCTAAGCCGCGCGGTCACAATTTCAGCAAAAATCTGACGTTCTGCAATTCACTCAAAAATGGTGCCAAAGTGTTGCAAACGATCCCCTCACAGGTTTTTCGGTGGAAACAGATGGATTTTTATCATTGAAACAGAATGAGCCCTCGAGGTCTGAACAACTTTTTTTTGAAAAAATCCCTAAGCCGCACGGTCACAATTTCAACAAAATTCTGACGTTCTGCAATTCACTCAAAAATGGTGCCAAAGTGTTGCAAACGATCCCCTGACAGGTTTTTCGGTGGAAACAGATGGATTTTTATCATTGGAAACAGAATTAGCTCTCCACTTCTGAACTTGCGGAAAAACTTTTTTTTGAAAAAATCCCTAAGCCGCGTGGTCACAATTTCAGCAAAATTCTGACATTCTGCAATTCACTCAAAAATGGTGCCAAAGTGTTGTAAACGATCCCTTGAGAGGTTTTTTGGTGGAAACAGATGGGTTTTTATCATGTAAACAGAATGAGCCCTCGAGGTCTGAACAACTTTTTTTTGAAAAAATCCCTAAGCCGCGCGGTCGCAATTTCAGCAAAAATCTGACGTTCTGCAATTCACTCAGAAATGGTGCCAAAGCGTTGCAAACGATCCCCTGACAGGTTTTTCGGTGGAAACAGATGGGTTTTTATCATGGAAACAGAATGAGCCCTCGAGGTCTGAACAACAACTTTTTTTTGAAAAAATCCCTAAGCCGCGCGGTCACAATTTCAGCAAAAATCTGACGTTCTGCAATTCACTGAAAAATGGTGCCAAAGTGTTGCAAACGATCCCCTGAGAGGTTTTTCGGTGGAAACAGATTTGTTTTTATCATGGAAACAGAATGAGCCCTCGAGGTCTGAACAACAACTTTTTTTGAAAAAATCCCTAAGCCGCGCGGTCACAATTTCAACAAAAATCTGACGTTCTGTAATTCAATCAAAAATGGTGCCAAAGTGTTGCAAACGATCCCCTGACAGGTTTTTGGGTGGAAACAGATGGGTTTTTATCATGGAAACAGAATGAGCCCTCGAGGTCTGAACAACTTTTTTTTAAAAAAATCCCTAAGCCGCGCGGTCACAATTTCAGCAGAAATCTGACGTTCTGCAATTCACTCAGAAATGGTGCCAAAGTGTTGCAAACGATCCCCTCACAGGTTTTTCGGTGGAAACAGATGGATTTTTATCATTGAAACAGAATGAGCCCTCGAGGTCTGAACAACTTTTTTTTGAAAAAATCCCTAAGCCGCGCGGTCACAATTTCAGCAAAAATCTGACGTTCTGCAATTCACTGAAAAATGGTGCCAAAGTGTTGCAAACGATCCCCTCACAGGTTTTTCGGTGGAAACAGATGGGTTTTTATCATTGAAACAGAATGAGCCCTCGAGGTCTGAACACTTTTTTTTGAAAAAATCCCTAAGCCGCGCGGTCACAATTTCAGCAGAAATCTGACGTTCTGCAATTCACTCAAAAATGGTGCCAAAGTGTTGCAAACGATCCCCTGAGAGGTTTTTCGGTGGAAACAGATGGATTTTTATCATTGGAAAAAGAATTAGCTCTCCACTTCTGAACTTGCGGAAAAACTTTTTTTTGAAAAAATCCCTAAGCCACGCGGTCACAATTTCAGCAAAATTCTGACATTCTGCAATTCACTCAAAAATGGTGCCAAAGTGTTGTAAACGATCCCCTGAGAGGTTTTTTGGTGGAAACAGATGGGTTTTTATCATTGAAACAGAATGAGCCCTCGAGGTCTGAACAACTTTTTTTTGAAAAAATCCCTAAGCCGCGCGGTCACAATTTCAGCAAAAATCTGACGTTCTGCAATTCAATCAAAAATGGTGCCAAAGTGTTGCAAACGATCCCCTCACAGGTTTTTCGGTGGAAACAGATGGGTTTTTATCATGGAAACAGAATGAGCCCTCGAGGTCTGAACAACTTTTTTAAAAAAAAATCCCTAAGCCGCGCGGTCACAATTTCAGCAAAAATCTGACGTTCTGTAATTCAATCAAAAATGGTGCCAAAGTGTTGCAAACGATCCCCTCACAGGTTTTTGGGTGGAAACAGATGGGTTTTTATCATGGAAACAGAATGAGCCCTCGAGGTCTGAACAACTTTTTTTTGAAAAAATCCCTAAGCCGCGCGGTCACAATTTCAGCAAAAATCTGACGTTCTGCAATTCACTCAAAAATGGTGCCAAAGTGTTGCAAACGATCCCCTCACAGGTTTTTCGGTGGAAACAGATAGATTTTTATCATTGAAACAGAATGAGCCCTCGAGGTCTGAACAACTTTTTTTTGAAAAAATCCCTAAGCCGCACGGTCACAATTTCAACAAAATTCTGACGTTCTGCAATTCACTCAAAAATGGTGCCAAAGTGTTGCCAACGATCCCCTGACAGGTTTTTCGGTGGAAACAGATGGATTTTTATCATGGAAACAGAATTAGCTCTCCACTTCTGAACTTGCGGAAAAACTTTTTTTTGAAAAACTCCCTAAGCCGCGTGGTCACAATTTCAGCAAAATTCTGACATTCTGCAATTCACTCAAAAATGGTGCCAAAGTGTTGTAAACGATCCCTTGAGAGGTTTTTTGGTGGAAACAGATGGGTTTTTATCATGTAAACAGAATGAGCCCTCGAGGTCTGAACAACTTTTTTTTGAAAAAATCCCTAAGCCGCGCGGTCGCAATTTCAGCAAAAATCTGACGTTCTGCAATTCACTCAGAAATGGTGCCAAAGCGTTGCAAACGATCCCCTGACAGGTTTTTTGGTGGAAACAGATGGGTTTTTATCATGGAAACAGAATGAGCCCTCGAGGTCTGAACAACAACTTTTTTTTGAAAAAATTCCTAAGCCGCGCGGTCACAATTTCAGCAAAAATCTGACGTTCTGCAATTCACTGAAAAATGGTGCCAAAGTGTTGCAAACGATCCCCTGAGAGGTTTTTCGGTGGAAACAGATGGGTTTTTATCATTGAAACAGAATGAGCCCTCGAGGTCTGAACAACTTTTTTTTGAAAAAATCCCTAAGCCGCGCGGTCACAATTTCAGCAAAAATCTGACGTTCTGCAATTCAATCAAAAATGGTGCCAAAGTGTTGCAAACGATCCCCTGACAGGTTTTTCGGTGGAAACAGATGGGTTTTTATCATGGAAACAGAATGAGCCCTCGAGGTCTGAACAACTTTTTTTTAAAAAAATCCCTAAGCCGCGCGGTCACAATTTCAGCAAAAATCTGACGTTCTGCAATTCACTCAAAAATGGTGCCAAAGTGTTGCAAACGATCCCCTCACAGGTTTTTCGGTGGAAACAGATGGATTTTTATCATTGAAACAGAATGAGCCCTCGAGGTCTGAACAACTTTTTTTTGAAAAAATCCCTAAGCCGCGCGGTCACAATTTCAGCAAAAATCTGACGTTCTGCAATTCACTGAAAAATGGTGCCAAAGTGTTGCAAACGATCCCCTGAGAGGTTTTTCGGTGGAAACAGATGTGTTTTTATCATGGAAACAGAATGAGCCCTCGAGGTCTGAACAACAACTTTTTTTTGAAAAAATCCCTAAGCCGCGCGGTCACAATTTCAGCAAAAATCTGACGTTCTGCAATTCACTCAAAAATGGTGCCAAAGTGTTGCAAACGATCCCCTGACAGGTTTTTCGGTGGAAACAGATGGATTTTTATCATTGGAAACAGAATTAGCTCTCCACTTCTGAACTTGCAGAAAAACTTTTTTTTGAAAAAATCCCTAAGCCGCGTGGTCACAATTTCAGCAAAATTCCGGCCTTTCTTCAATTCACTCAAAAATGGTGCCAAAGTGTTGTAAACGATCCCTTGAGAGGTTTTTTGGTGGAAACAGATGGGTTTTTATCATGTAAACAGAATGAGCCCTCGAGGTCTGAACAACTTTTTTTAAAAAAAATCCCTAAGCCGCGCGGTCGCAATTTCAGCAAAAATCTGACGTTCTGCAATTCACTCAGAAATGGTTCCAAAGCGTTGCAAACGATCCCCTGACAGGTTTTTCGGTGGAAACAGATGGGTTTTTATCATGGAAACAGAATGAGCCCTCGAGGTCTGAACAACTTTTTTTTGAAAAAATCCCTAAGCCGCGCGGTCACAATTTCAGCAAAAATCTGACGTTCTGCAATTCACTCAAAAATGGTGCCAAAGTGTTGCAAACGATCCCCTCACAGGTTTTTCGGTGGAAACAGATGGGTTTTTATCATTGAAACAGAATGAGCCCTCGAGGTCTAAACAACTGTTTTTTGAAAAAAATCCCTAACCCGCGCGGTCACAATTTTAGCAAAAATCTGACGTTCTGCAATTCACTCAAAAATGGTGCCAAAGTGTTGCAAACGATCCCCTGACAGGTTTTTCGGTGGAAACAGATGGATTTTTATCATTGGAAACAGAATCAGCTCTCCACTTCTGAACTTGCGGAAAAACTTTTTTTTGAAAAAATCCCTAAGCCGCGTGGTCACAATTTCAGCAAAAATCTGACGTTCTGCAATTCACTGAAAAATGGTGCCAAAGTGTTGCAAACGATCCCCTGACAGGTTTTTCGGTGGAAACAGATGTGTTTTTATCATGGAAACAGAATGAGCCCTCGAGGTCTGAACAACAACATTTTTTGAAAAAATCCCTAAGCCGCGCGGTCACAATTTCAACAAAAATCTGACGTTCTGTAATTCAATCAAAAATGGTGCCAAAGTGTTGCAAACGATCCCCTGACAGGTTTTTCGGTGGAAACAGATGGGTTTTTATCATGGAAACAGAATGAGCCCTCGAGGTCTGAACAACTTTTTTTTGAAAAAATCCCTAAGCCGCGCGGTCACAATTTCAGCAAAAATCTGACGTTCTGCAATTCACTCAAAAATGGTGCCAAAGTGTTGCAAACGATCCCCTCACAGGTTTTTCGGTGGAAACAGATGGATTTTTATCATTGAAACAGAATGAGCCCTCGAGGTCTAAACAACTGTTTTTTGAAAAAAATCCCTAACCCGCGCGGTCACAATTTTAGCAAAAATCTGACGTTCTGCAATTCACTCAAAAATGGTGCCAAAGTGTTGCAAACGATCCCCTGACAGGTTTTTCGGTGGAAACAGATGGATTTTTATCATTGGAAACAGAATCAGCTCTCCACTTCTGTACTTGCGGAAAAACTTTTTTTTGAAAAAATCCCTAAGCCGCGTGGTCACAATTTCAGCAAAAATCTGACGTTCTGCAATTCACTGAAAAATGGTGCCAAAGTGTTGCAAACGATCCCCTGAGAGGTTTTTCGGTGGAAACAGATGTGTTTTTATCATGGAAACAGAATGAGCCCTCGAGGTCTGAACAACAACTTTTTTTGAAAAAATCCCTAAGCCGCGCGGTCACAATTTCAACAAAAATCTGACGTTCTGTAATTCAATCAAAAATGGTGCCAAAGTGTTGCAAACGATCCCCTGACAGGTTTTTCGGTGGAAACAGATGGGTTTTTATCATGGAAACAGAATGAGCCCTCGAGGTCTGAACAACTTTTTTTTGAAAAAATCCCTAAGCCGCGCGGTCACAATTTCAGCAGAAATCTGACGTTCTGCAATTCACTGAAAAATGGTGCCAAAGTGTTGCAAACGATCCCCTCACAGGTTTTTCGGTGGAAACAGATGGGTTTTTATCATTGAAACAGAATGAGCCCTCGAGGTCTGAACACTTTTTTTTGAAAAAATCCCTAAGCCGCGCGGTCACAATTTCAGCAGAAAACTGACGTTCTGCAATTCACTCAAAAATGGTGCCAAAGTGTTGCAAACGATCCCCTGAGAGGTTTTTCGGTGGAAACAGATGGATTTTTATCATTGGAAAAAGAATTAGCTCTCCACTTCTGAACTTGCGGAAAAACTTTTTTTTGAAAAAATCCCTAAGCCACGCGGTCACAATTTCAGCAAAATTCTGACATTCTGCAATTCACTCAAAAATGGTGCCAAAGTTTTGTAAACGATCCCCTGAGAGGTTTTTTGGTGGAAACAGATGGGTTTTTATCATGGAAACAGAATGAGCCCTCGAGGTCTGAACAACTTTTTTTTGAAAAAATCCCTAAGCCGCGCGGTCACAATTTCAGCAAAAATCTGACGTTCTGCAATTCAATCAAAAATGGTGCCAAAGTGTTGCAAACGATCCCCTGACAGGTTTTTCGGTGGAAACAGATGGGTTTTTATCATGGAAACAGAATGAGCCCTCGAGGTCTGAACAACTTTTTTTTGAAAAAATCCCTAAGCCGCGCGGTCACAATTTCAGCAAAAATCTGACGTTCTGCAATTCACTCAAAAATGGTGCCAAAGTGTTGCAAACGATCCCCTCACAGGTTTTTCGGTGGAAACAGATGGATTTTTATCATTGAAACAGAATGAGCCCTCGAGGTCTGAACAACTTTTTTTTGAAAAAATCCCTAAGCCGCGCGGTCACAATTTCAGCAAAAATCTGACGTTCTGCAATTCACTGAAAAATGGTGCCAAAGTGTTGCAAACGATCCCCTGAGAGGTTTTTCGGTGGAAACAGATGGGTTTTTATCATGGAAACAGAATGAGCCCTCGAGGTCTGAACAACAACTTTTTTTTGAAAAAATCCCTAAGCCGCGCGGTCACAATTTCAACAAAAATCTGACGTTCTGTAATTCAATCAAAAATGGTGCCAAAGTGTTGCAAACGATCCCCTGACAGGTTTTTCGGTGGAAACAGATGGATTTTTCTCATTGGAAACAGAATTAGCTCTCCACTTCTGAACTTGCGGAAAAACTTTTTTTTGAAAAAATCCCTAAGCCGCGCGGTCACAATTTCAGCAAAATTCTGACATTCTGCAATTCACTCAAAAATGGTGCCAAAGTGTTGTAAAAGATCCCTTGAGAGGTTTTTTTGGTGGAAACAGATGGGTTTTTATCATGGAAACAGAATGAGCCCTCGAGGTCTGAACAACTTTTTTTTGAAAAAATCCCTAAGCCGCGCGGTCACAATTTCAGCAAAAATCTGACGTTCTGCAATTCAATCAAAAATGGTGCCAAAGTGTTGCAAACGATCCCCTGACAGGTTTTTCGGTGGAAACAGATGGGTTTTTATCATGGAAACAGAATGAGCCCTCGAGGTCTGAACAACTTTTTTTTGAAAAAATCCCTAAGCCGCGCGGTCACAATTTCAGCAAAAATCTGACGTTCTGCAATTCACTCAAAAATGGTGCCAAAGTGTTGCAAACGATCCCCTCACAGGTTTTTCAGTGGAAACAGATGGATTTTTATCATTGAAACAGAATGAGCCCTCGAGGTCTGAACAACTTTTTTTTGAAAAAATCCCTAAGCCGCGCGGTCACAATTTCAGCAAAAATCTGACGTTCTGCAATTCACTGAAAAATGGTGCCAAAGTGTTGCAAACGATCCCCTGAGAGGTTTTTCGGTGGAAACAGATGGGTTTTTATCATGGAAACAGAATGAGCCCTCGAGGTCTGAACAACAACTTTTTTTTGAAAAAATCCCTAAGCCGCGCGGTCACAATTTCAACAAAAATCTGACGTTCTGTAATTCAATCAAAAATGGTGCCAAAGTGTTGCAAACGATCCCCTGACAGGTTTTTCGGTGGAAACAGATGGATTTTTATCATTGGAAACAGAATTAGCTCTCCACTTCTGAACTTGCGGAAAAACTTTTTTTTGAAAAAATCCCTAAGCCGCGCGGTCACAATTTCAGCAAAATTCTGACATTCTGCAATTCACTCAAAAATGGTGCCAAAGTGTTGTAAACGATCCCTTGAGAGGTTTTTTTGGTGGAAACAGATGGGTTTTTATCATGTAAACAGAATGAGCCCTCGAGGTCTGAACAACTTTTTTTTGAAAAAATCCCTAAGCCGCGCGGTCGCAATTTCAGCAAAAATCTGACGTTCTGCAATTCACTCAGAAATGGTGCCAAAGCGTTGCAAACGATCCCCTGACAGGTTTTTCGGTGGAAACAGATGGGTTTTTATCATGGAAACAGAATGAGCCCTCGAGGTCTGAACAACTTTTTTTAAAAAAAATCCCTAAGCCGCGCGGTCACAATTTCAGCAAAAATCTGACGTTCTGCAATTCACTCAAAAATGGTGCCAAAGGGTTGCAAACGATCCCCTCACAGGTTTTTCGGTGGAAACAGATGGATTTTTATCATTGAAACAGAATGAGCCCTCGAGGTCTGAACAACTGTTTTTTGAAAAAAATCCCTAACCCGCGCGGTCACAATTTCAGCAAAAATCTGACGTTCTGCAATTCACTCAAAAATGGTGCCAAAGTGTTGCAAGCGATTGCCTGACAGGTTTTTCGGTGGAAACAGATGGGTTTTTATCATTGAAACAGAATGAGCCCTCGAGGTCTGAACACTTTTTTTTAAAAAAATCCCTAAGCCGCGCGGTCACAATTTCAGCAGAAATCTGACGTTCTGCAATTCACTCAAAAATGGTGCCAAAGTGTTGCAAACGATCCCCTGAGAGGTTTTTCGGTGGAAACAGATGGATTTTTATCATTGGAAAAAGAATTAGCTCTCCACTTCTGAACTTGCGGAAAAACTTTTTTTTGAAAAAATCCCTAAGCCGCGCGGTCACAATTTCAGCAAAATTCTGACATTCTGCAATTCACTCAAAAATGGTACCAAAGTGTTGTAAACGATCCCCTGAGAGGTTTTTTGGTGGAAACAGATGGGTTTTTATCATGGAAACAGAATGAGCCCACGAGGTCTGAACAACTTTTTTTTGAAAAAATCCCTAAGCCGCGCGGTCACCATTTCAGCAAAAATCTGACGTTCTGCAATTCACTGAAAAATGGTGCCAAAGTGTTGCAAACGATCCCCTGAGAGGTTTTTCGGTGGAAACAGATGTGTTTTTATCATGGAAACAGAATGAGCCCTCGAGGTCTGAACAACAACTTTTTTTTGAAAAAATCCCTAAGCCGCGCGGTCACAATTTCAACAAAAATCTGACGTTCTGTAATTCAATCAAAAATGGTGCCAAAGTGTTGCAAACGATCCCCTGACAGGTTTTTCGGTGGAAACAGATGGGTTTTTTATCATTGAAACAGAATGAGCCCTCGAGGTCTGAACAACTTTTTTTTGAAAAAATCCCTAAGCCGCGAGTTCACAATTTCAGCAAAAATCTGACGTTCTGCAATTCACTCAGAAATGGTGCCAAAGCGTTGCAAACGATCCCCTGACAGGTTTTTCGGTGGAAACAGATGGGTTTTTATCATGGAAACAGAATGAGCCCTCGAGGTCTGAACAACTTTTTTTTGAAAAAATCCCTAAGCCGCGCGGTCACAATTTCAGCAAAAATCTGACGTTCTGCAATTCACTCAAAAATGGTGCCAAAGTGTTGCAAACGATCCCCTCACAGGTTTTTCGGTGGAAACAGATGGGTTTTTATCATTGAAACAGAATGAGCCCTCGAGGTCTGAACACTTTTTTTTGAAAAAATCCCTAAGCCGCGCGGTCACAATTTCAGCAGAAATCTGACGTTCTGCAATTCACTCAAAAATGGTGCCAAAGTGTTGCAAACGATCCCCTGAGAGTTTTTTCGGTGGAAACAGATGGATTTTTATCATTGGAAAAAGAATTAGCTATCCACTTCTGAACTTGCGGAAAAACTTTTTTTTGAAAAAATCCCTAAGCCGCGCGGTCACAATTTCAGCAAAATTCTGACATTCTGCAATTCACTCAAAAATGGTGCCAAAGTGTTGTAAACGATCCCCTGAGAGGTTTTTTGGTGGAAACAGATGGGTTTTTATCATGGAAACAGAATGAGCCCTCGAGGTCTGAACAACTTTTTTTTTGAAAAAATCCCTAAGCCGCACGGTCACAATTTCAGCAAAAATCTGACGTTCTGCAATTCACTGAAAAATGGTGCTAAAGTGTTGCAAACGATCCCCTGAGAGGTTTTTCGGTGGAAACAGATGTGTTTTTATCATGGAAACAGAATGAGCCCTCGAGGTCTGAACAACAACTTTTTTTTGAAAAAATCCCTAAGCCGCGCGGTCACAATTTCAACAAAAATCTGACGTTCTGCAATTCACTCAAAAATGGTGCCAAAGTGTTGTAAACGATCCCTTGAGAGGTTTTTTGGTGGAAACAGATGGGTTTTTCTCATGTAAACAGAATGAGCCCTCGAGGTCTGAACAACTTTTTTTTGAAAAAATCCGTAAGCCGCGCGGTCGCAATTTCAGCAAAAATCTGACGTTCTGCAATTCACTCAGAAATGGTGCCAAAGCGTTGCAAACGATCCCCTGACAGGTTTTTCGGTGGAAACAGATGGGTTTTTATCATGGAAACAGAATGAGCCCTCGAGGTCTGAACAACTTTTTTTTGAAAAAATCCCTAAGCCGCGCGGTCACAATTTCAGCAAAAATCTGACGTTCTGCAATTCACTCAAAAATGGTGCAAAAGTGTTGCAAACGATCCCCTCACAGGTTTTTCGGTGGAAACAGATGGGTTTTTATCATTGAAACAGAATGAGCCCTCGAGGTCTAAACAACTGTTTTTTGAAAAAAATCCCTAACCCGCGCGGTCACAATTTTAGCAAAAATCTGACGTTCTGCAATTCACTCAAAAATGGTGCCAAAGTGTTGCAAGCGATTGCCTGACAGGTTTTTCGGTGGAAACAGATGGCTTTTTATCATTGAAACAGAATGAGCCCTCGAGGTCTGAACACTTTTTTTTGAAAAAATCCCTAAGGCGCGCGGTCACAATTTCAGCAAAAATCTGACGTTCTGCAATTCACTCAAAAATGGTGCCAAAGTGTTGCAAACGATCCCCTGAGAGGTTTTTCGGTGGAAACAGATGGATTTTTATCATTGGAAAAAGAATTAGCTCTCCACTTCTGAACTTGCGGAAAAACTTTTTTTTGAAAAAATCCCTAAGCCGCGCGGTCACAATTTCAACAAAAATCTGACGTTCTGCAATTCACTGAAAAATGGTGCCAAAGTGTTGCAAACGATCCCCTGAGAGGTTATTCGGTGGAAAAAGATGTGTTTTTATCATGGAAACAGAATGAGCCCTAGAGGTCTGAACAACAACTTTTTTTAAAAAAAATCCCTAAGCCGCGCGGTCACAATTTCAACAAAATTCTGACGTTCTGCAATTCACTCAAAAATGGTGCCAAAGTGTTGCAAACGATCCCCTGACAGGTTTTTCGGTGGAAACAGATGGATTTTTATCATTGGAAACAGAATTAGCTCTCCACTACTGAACTTGCGGAAAAACTTTTTTTTGGAAAAATCCCTAAGCCGCGTGGTCACAATTTCAGCAAAATTCTGACATTCTGCAATTCACTCAAAAATGGTGCCAAAGTGTTGTAAACGATCCCTTGAGAGGTTTTTTGGTGGAAACAGATGGGTTTTTCTCATGTAAACAGAATGAGCCCTCGAGGTCTGAACAACTTTTTTTTGAAAAAATCCGTAAGCCGCGCGGTCGCAATTTCAGCAAAAATCTGACGTTCTGCAATTCACTCAGAAATGGTGCCAAAGCGTTGCAAACGATCCCCTGACAGGTTTTTCGGTGGAAACAGATGGGTTTTTATCATGGAAACAGAATGAGCCCTCGAGGTCTGAACAACTTTTTTTTGAAAAAATCCCTAAGCCGCGCGGTCACAATTTCAGCAAAAATCTGACGTTCTGCAATTCACTCAAAAATGGTGCCAAAGTGTTGCAAACGATCCCCTCACAGGTTTTTCGGTGGAAACAGATGGGTTTTTATCATTGAAACAGAATGAGCCCTCGAGGTCTAAACAACTGTTTTTTGAAAAAAATCCCTAACCCGCGCGGTCACAATTTTAGCAAAAATCTGACGTTCTGCAATTCACTCAAAAATGGTGCCAAAGTGTTGCAAGCGATTGCCTGACAGGTTTTTCGGTGGAAACAGATGGCTTTTTATCATTGAAACAGAATGAGCCCTCGAGGTCTGAACACTTTTTTTTGAAAAAATCCCTAAGCCGCGCGGTCACAATTTCAGCAAAAATCTGACGTTCTGCAATTCACTCAAAAATGGTGCCAAAGTGTTGCAAACGATCCCCTGAGAGGTTTTTCGGTGGAAACAGATGGATTTTTATCATTGGAAAAAGAATTAGCTCTCCACTTCTGAACTTGCGGAAAAACTTTTTTTTGAAAAAATCCCTAAGCCGCGCGGTCACAATTTCAGCAAAATTCTGACATTCTGCAATTCACTCAAAAATGGTGCCAAAGTGTTGTAAACGATCCCCTGAGAGGTTTTTTGGTGTAAACAGATGGGTTTTTATCATGGAAACAGAATGAGCCCTCGAGGTCTGAACAACTTTTTTTTGAAAAAATCCCTAAGCCGCGCGGTCACAATTTCAGCAAAAATCTGACGTTCTGCAATTCACTGAAAAATGGTGCCAAAGTGTTGCAAACGATCCCCTCACAGGTTTTTGGGTGGAAACAGATGGATTTTTATCATGGAAACAGAATGAGCCCTCGAGGTCTGAACAACTTTTTTTTGAAAAAATCCCTAAGCCGCGCGGTCACAATTTCAACAAAATTCTGACGTTCTGCAATTCACTCAAAAATGGTGCCAAAGTGTTGCAAACGATCCCCTGACAGGTTTTTCGGGGGAAACAGATGGATTTTTATCATTGGAAACAGAATTAGCTCTCCACTTCTGAACTTGCGGGAAAACTTTTTTTTGGAAAAATCCCTAAGCCGCGCGGTCACAATTTCAGCAAAATTCTGACATTCTGCAATTCACTCAAAAATGGTGCCAAAGTGTTGTAAACGATCCCCTGACAGGTTTTTTGGTGGAAACAGATGGGTTTTTCTCATGGAAACAGAATGAGCCCTCGAGGTCTGAACAACTTTTTTTTGAAAAAATCCGTAAGCCGCGCGGTCGCAATTTCAGCAAAAATCTGACGTTCTGCAATTCACTCAGAAATGGTGCCAAAGCGTTGCAAACGATCCCCTGACAGGTTTTTCGGTGGAAACAGATGGGTTTTTATCATGGAAACAGAATGAGCCCTCGAGGTCTGAACAACTTTTTTTTGAAAAAATCCCTAAGCCGCGCGGTCACAATTTCAGCAAAAATCTGACGTTCTGCAATTCACTCAAAAATGGTGCCAAAGTGTTGCAAACGATCCCCTCACAGGTTTTTCGGTGGAAACAGATGGGTTTTTATCATTGAAACAGAATGAGCCCTCGAGGTCTAAACAACTGTTTTTTGAAAAAAATCCCTAACCCGCGCGGTCACAATTTTAGCAAAAATCTGACGTTCTGCAATTCACTCAAAAATGGTGCCAAAGTGTTGCAAGCGATTGCCTGACAGGTTTTTCGGTGGAAACAGATGGCTTTTTATCATTGAAACAGATTGAGCCCTCGAGGTCTGAACACTTTTTTTTGAAAAAATCCCTAAGCCGCGCGGTCACAATTTCAGCAAAAATCTGACGTTCTGCAATTCACTCAAAAATGGTGCCAAAGTGTTGCAAACGATCCCCTGAGAGGTTTTTCGGTGGAAACAGATGGATTTTTATCATTGGAAAAAGAATTAGCTCTCCACTTCTGAACTTGCGGAAAAACTTTTTTTTGAAAAAATCCCTAAGCCGCGCGGTCACAATTTCAGCAAAATTCTGACATTCTGCAATTCACTCAAAAATGGTGCCAAAGTGTTGTAAACGATCCCCTGAGAGGTTTTTTGGTGTAAACAGATGGGTTTTTATCATGGAAACAGAATGAGCCCTCGAGGTCTGAACAACTTTTTTTTGAAAAAATCCCTAAGCCGCGCGGTCACAATTTCAGCAAAAATCTGACGTTCTGCAATTCACTGAAAAATGGTGCCAAAGTGTTGCAAACGATCCCCTCACAGGTTTTTGGGTGGAAACAGATGGATTTTTATCATGGAAACAGAATGAGCCCTCGAGGTCTGAACAACTTTTTTTTGAAAAAATCCCTAAGCCGCGCGGTCACAATTTCAACAAAATTCTGACGTTCTGCAATTCACTCAAAAATGGTGCCAAAGTGTTGCAAACGATCCCCTGACAGGTTTTTCGGGGGAAACAGATGGATTTTTATCATTGGAAACAGAATTAGCTCTCCACTTCTGAACTTGCGGGAAAACTTTTTTTTGGAAAAATCCCTAAGCCGCGCGGTCACAATTTCAGCAAAATTCTGACATTCTGCAATTCACTCAAAAATGGTGCCAAAGTGTTGTAAACGATCCCCTGACAGGTTTTTTGGTGGAAACAGATGGGTTTTTATCATGGAAACAGAATGAGCCCTCGAGGTCTGAACAACTTTTTTTTGAAAAAATCCCTAAGCCGCGCGTTCACAATTTCAGCAAAAATCTGACGTTCTGCAATTCACTGAAAAATGGTGCCAAAGTGTTGCAAACGATCCCCTGAGAGGTTTTTCGGTGGAAACAGATTTGTTTTTATCATGGAAACAGAATGAGCCCTCGAGGTCTGAACAACAACTTTTTTTTGAAAAAATCCCTAAGCCGCGCGGTCACAATTTCAACAAAAATCTGACGTTCTGTAATTCAATCAAAAATGGTGCCAACGTGTTGCAAACGATCCCCTGACAGGTTTTTCGGTGGAAACAGATGGATTTTTATCATTGGAAACAGAATTAGCTCTCCACTTCTGAACTTGCGGAAAAACTTTTTTTTGAAAAAATCCCTAAGCCGCGCGGTCACAATTTCAGCAAAATTCTGACATTCTGCAATTCACTCAAAAATGGTGCCAAAGTGTTGTAAACGATCCCTTGAGAGGTTTTTTGGTGGAAACAGATGGGTTTTTATCATGTAAACAGAATGAGCCCTCGAGGTCTGAACAACTTTTTTTTGAAAAAATCCCTAAGCCGCGCGGTCGCAATTTCAGCAAAAATCTGACGTTCTGCAATTCACTCAGAAATGGTGCCAAAGCGTTGCAAACGATCCCCTGACAGGTTTTTCGGTGGAAACAGATGGGTTTTTATCATGGAAACAGAATGAGCCCTCGAGGTCTGAACAACTTTTTTAAAAAAAAATCCCTAAGCCGCGCGGTCACAATTTCAGCAAAAATCTGACGTTCTGCAATTCACTCAAAAATGGTGCCAAAGTGTTGCAAACGATCCCCTCACAGGTTTTTCGGTGGAAACAGATGGGTTTTTATCATTGAAACAGAATGAGCCCTCGAGGTCTGAACAACTGTTTTTTGAAAAAAATCCCTAACCCGCGCGGTCACAATTTCAGCAAAAATCTGACGTTCTGCAATTCACTCAAAAATGGTGCCAAAGTGTTGCAAGCGATTGCCTGACAGGTTTTTCGGTGGAAACAGATGGGTTTTTATCATTGAAACAGAATGAGCCCTCGAGGTCTGAACACTTTTTTTTGAAAAAATCCCTAAGCCGCGCGGTCACAATTTCAGCAGAAATCTGAGGTTCTGCAATTCACTCAAAAATGGTGCCAAAGTGTTGCAAACGATCCCCTGAGAGGTTTTTCGGTGGAAACAGATGGATTTTTATCATTGGAAAAAGAATTAGCTCTCCACTTCTGAACATGCGGAAAAACTTTTTTTTGAAAAAATCCCTAAGCCGCGCGGTCACAATTTCAGCAAAATTCTGACATTCTGCAATTCACTCAAAAATGGTGCCAAAGTGTTGTAAACGATCCCTTGAGAGATTTTTTGGTGGAAACAGATGGGTTTTTATCATGTAAACAGAATGAGCCCTCGAGGTCTGAACAACTTTTTTTTGAAAAAATCCCTAAGCCGTGCGGTCGCAATTTCAGCAAAAATCTGACGTTCTGCAATTCACTCAGAAATGGTGCCAAAGCGTTGCAAACGATCCCCTGACAGGTTTTTCGGTGGAAACAGATGGGTTTTTATCATGGAAACAGAATGAGCCCTCGAGGTCTGAACAACTTTTTTTTGAAAAAATCCCTAAGCCGCGCGGTCACAATTTCAGCAAAAATCTGACGTTCTGCAATTCACTCAAAAATGGTGCCAAAGTGTTGCAAACGATCCCCTCACAGGTTTTTCGGTGGAAACAGATGGGTTTTTATCATTGAAACAGAATGAGCCCTCAAGGTCTGAACAACTGTTTTTTGAAAAAAATCCCTAACCCGCGCGGTCACAATTTCAGCAAAAATCTGACGTTCTGCAATTCACTCAAAAATGGTGCCAAAGTGTTGCAAGCGATTGCCTGACAGGTTTTTCGGTGGAAACAGATGGGTTTTTATCATTGAAACAGAATGAGCCCTCGAGGTCTGAACACTTTTTTTTGAAAAAATCCCTAAGCCGCGCGGTCACAATTTCAGCAGAAATCTGACGTTCTGCAATTCACTCAAAAATGGTGCCAAAGTGTTGCAAACGATCCCCTGAGAGGTTTTTCGGTGGAAACAGATGGATTTTTATCATTGGAAAAAGAATTAGCTCTCCACTTCTGAACTTGCGGAAAAACTTTTTTTTGAAAAAATCCCTAAGCCGCGCGGTCACAATTTCAGCAAAATTCTGACATTCTGCAATTCACTCAAAAATGGTGCCAAAGTGTTGTAAACGATCCCCTGAGAGGTTTTTTGGTGGAAACAGATGGGTTTTTATCATGGAAACAGAATGAGCCCTCGAGGTCTGAACAACTTTTTTTTGAAAAAATCCCTAAGCCGCGCGGTCGCAATTTCAGCAAAAATCTGACGTTCTGCAATTCACTCAGAAATGGTGCCAAAGCGTTGCAAACGATCCCCTGACAGGTTTTTCGGTGGAAACAGATGGGTTTTTATCATGGAAACAGAATGAGCCCTCGAGGTCTGAACAACTTTTTTTTGAAAAAATTCCTAAGCCGCGCGGTCACAATTTCAGCAAAAATCTGACGTTCTGCAATTCACTCAAAAATGGTGCCAAAGTGTTGCAAACGATCCCCTCACAGGTTTTTCGGTGGAAACAGATGGGTTTTTATCATTGAAACAGAATGAGCCCTCGAGGTCTGAACAACTGTTTTTTGAAAAAAATCCCTAACCCGCGCGGTCACAATTTCAGCAAAAATCTGACGTTCTGCAATTCACTCAAAAATGGTGCCAAAGTGTTGTAAGCGATTGCCTGACAGGTTTTTCTGTGGAAACAGATGGGTTTTTATCATTGAAACAGAATGAGCCCTCGAGGTCTGAACACTTTTTTTTGAAAAAATCCCTAAGCCGCGCGGTCACAATTTCAGCAGAAATCTGACGTTCTGCAATTCACTCAAAAATGGTGCCAAAGTGTTGCAAACGATCCCCTGAGAGGTTTTTCGGTGGAAACAGATGGATTTTTATCATTGGAAAAAGAATTAGCTATCCCCTTCTGAACTTGCGGAAAAACTTTTTTTTGAAAAAATCCCTAAGCCGCGCGGTCACAATTTCAGCAAAATTCTGACATTCTGCAATTCACTCAAAAATGGTGCCAAAGTGTTGTAAACTATCCCCTGAGAGGTTTTTTGGTGGAAACAGATGGGTTTTTTTCATGGAAACAGAATGAGCCCTCGAGGTCTGAACAACTTTTTTTTGAAAAAATCCCTAAGCCGCGCGGTCACAATTTCAGCAAAAATCTGACGTTCTGCAATTCACTCAAAAATGGTGCCAAAGTGTTGCAAACGATCCCCTGAGAGGTTTTTCGGTGGAAACAGATGTGTTTTTATCATGGAAACAGAATGAGCCCTCGAGGTCTGAACAACTTTTTTTTGAAAAAATCCCTAAGCCGCGCGGTCACAATTTCAGCAAAAATCTGACGTTCTGCAATTCACTCAAAAATGGTGCCAAAGTGTTGCAAACGATCCCCTGACAGGTTTTTCGGTGGAAACAGATGGGTTTTTATCATGGAAACAGAATGAGCCCTCGAGGTCTGAACAACTTTTTTTAAAAAAAATCCCTAAGCCGCGCGGTCACAATTTCAGCAAAAATCTGACGTTCTGCAATTCACTCAAAAATGGTGCCAAAGTGTTGCAAACGATCCCCTCACAGGTTTTTCGGTGGAAACAGATGGGTTTTTATCATTGAAACAGAATGAGCCCTCGAGGTCTGAACAACTGTTTTTTGAAAAAAATCCCTAACCCGCGCGGTCACAATTTCAGCAAAAATCTGACGTTCTGCAATTCACTCAAAAATGGTGCCAAAGTGTTGCAAGCGATTGCCTGACAGGTTTTTCGGTGGAAACAGATGGGTTTTTATCATTGAAACAGAATGAGCCCTCGAGGTCTGAACACTTTTTTTTTAAAAAATCCCTAAGCCGCGCGGTCACAATTTCAGCAGAAATCTGACGTTCTGCAATTCACTCAAAAATGGTGCCAAAGTGTTGCAAACGATCCCCTGAGAGGTTTTTCGGTGGAAACAGATGGATTTTTATCATTGGAAAAAGAATTAGCTCTCCACTTCTGAACTTGCGGAAAAACTTTTTTTTGAAAAAATCCCTAAGCCGCGCGGTCACAATTTCAGCAAAATTCTGACATTCTGCAATTCACTCAAAAATGGTGCCAAAGTGTTGTAAACGATCCCCTGAGAGGTTTTTTGGTGGAAACAGATGGGTTTTTATCATGGAAACAGAATGAGCCCTCGAGGTCTGAACAACTTTTTTTTGAAAAAATCCCTAAGGCGCGCGGTCAAAATTTCAGCAAAATTCTGACATTCTGCAATTCACTCAAAAATGGTGCCAAAGTGTTGTAAACGATCCCTTGAGAGATTTTTTGGTGGAAACAGATGGGTTTTTATCATGTAAACAGAATGAGCCCTCGAGGTCTGAACAACTTTTTTTTGAAAAAATCCCTAAGCCGTGCGGTCGCAATTTCAGCAAAAATCTGACGTTCTGCAATTCACTCAGAAATGGTGCCAAAGCGTTGCAAACGATCCCCTGACAGGTTTTTCGGTGGAAACAGATGGGTTTTTATCATGGAAACAGAATGAGCCCTCGAGGTCTGAACAACTTTTTTTTGAAAAAATCCCTAAGCCGCGCGGTCACAATTTCAGCAAAAATCTGACGTTCTGCAATTCACTCAAAAATGGTGCCAAAGTGTTGCAAACGATCCCCTCACAGGTTTTTCGGTGGAAACAGATGGGTTTTTATCATTGAAACAGAATGAGCCCTCGAGGTCTGAACAACTGTTTTTTGAAAAAAATCCCTAACCCGCGCGGTCACAATTTCAGCAAAAATCTGACGTTCTGCAATTCACTCAAAAATGGTGCCAAAGTGTTGCAAGCGATTGCCTGACAGGTTTTTCGGTGGAAACAGATGGGTTTTTATCATTGAAACAGAATGAGCCCTCGAGGTCTGAACACTTTTTTTTGAAAAAATCCCTAAGCCGCGCGGTCACAATTTCAGCAGAAATCTGACGTTCTGCAATTCACTCAAAAATGGTGCCAAAGTGTTGCAAACGATCCCCTGAGAGGTTTTTCGGTGGAAACAGATGGATTTTTATCATTGGAAAAAGAATTAGCTCTCCACTTCTGAACTTGCGGAAAAACTTTTTTTTGAAAAAATCCCTAAGCCGCGCGGTCACAATTTCAGCAAAATTCTGACATTCTGCAATTCACTCAAAAATGGTGCCAAAGTGTTGTAAACGATCCCCTGAGAGGTTTTTTGGTGGAAACAGATGGGTTTTTATCATGGAAACAGAATGAGCCCTCGAGGTCTGAACAACTTTTTTTTGAAAAAATCCCTAAGCCGCGCGGTCGCAATTTCAGCAAAAATCTGACGTTCTGCAATTCACTCAGAAATGGTGCCAAAGCGTTGCAAACGATCCCCTGACAGGTTTTTCGGTGGAAACAGATGGGTTTTTATCATGGAAACAGAATGAGCCCTCGAGGTCTGAACAACTTTTTTTTGAAAAAATCCCTAAGCCGCGCGGTCACAATTTCAGCAAAAATCTGACGTTCTGCAATTCACTCAAAAATGGTGCCAAAGTGTTGCAAACGATCCCCTCACAGGTTTTTCGGTGGAAACAGATGGGTTTTTATCATTGAAACAGAATGAGCCCTCGAGGTCTGAACAACTGTTTTTTGAAAAAAATCCCTAACCCGCGCGGTCACAATTTCAGCAAAAATCTGACGTTCTGCAATTCACTCAAAAATGGTGCCAAAGTGTTGCAAGCGATTGCCTGACAGGTTTTTCTGTGGAAACAGATGGGTTTTTATCATTGAAGCAGAATGAGCCCTCGAGGTCTGAACACTTTTTTTTGAAAAAATCCCTAAGCCGCGCGGTCACAATTTCAGCAGAAATCTGACGTTCTGCAATTCACTCAAAAATGGTGCCAAAGTGTTGCAAACGATCCCCTGAGAGGTTTTTCGGTGGAAACAGATGGATTTTTATCATTGGAAAAAGAATTAGCTATCCCCTTCTGAACTTGCGGAAAAACTTTTTTTTGAAAAAATCCCTAAGCCGCGCGGTCACAATTTCAGCAAAATTCTGACATTCTGCAATTCACTCAAAAATGGTGCCAAAGTGTTGTAAACGATCCCCTGAGAGGTTTTTTGGTGGAAACAGATGGGTTTTTTTCATGGAAACAGAATGAGCCCTCGAGGTCTGAACAACTTTTTTTTGAAAAAATCCCTAAGCCGCGCGGTCACAATTTCAGCAAAAATCTGACGTTCTGCAATTCACTGAAAAATGGTGCCAAAGTGTTGCAAACGATCCCCTGAGAGGTTTTTCGGTGGAAACAGATGTGTTTTTATCATGGAAACAGAATGAGCCCTCGAGGTCTGAACAACAACTTTTTTTTGAAAAAATCCCTAAGCCGCGCGGTCACAATTTCAACAAAAATCTGACGTTCTGTAATTCAATCAAAAATGGTGCCAAAGTGTTGCAAACGATCCCCTGACAGGTTTTTCGGTGGAAACAGATGGGTTTTTATCATGGAAACAGAATGAGCCCTCGAGGTCTGAACAACTTTTTTTTGAAAAAATCCCTAAGCCGCGCGGTCACAATTTCAGCAAAAATCTGACGTTCTGCAATTCACTCAAAAATGGTGCCAAAGTGTTGCAAACGATCCCCTCACAAGTTTTTCGGTGGAAACAGATGGATTTTTATCATTGAAACAGAATGAGCCCTCGAGGTCTGAACAACTTTTTTTTGAAAAAATCCCTAAGCCGCGCGGTCACAATTTCAGCAAAAATCTGACGTTCTGCAATTCACTGAAAAATGGTGCCAAAGTGTTGCAAACGATCCCCTGAGAGGTTTTTCGGTGGAAACAGATGTGTTTTTATCATGGAAATAGAATTAGCTCTCCACTTCTGAACTTGCGGGAAAACTTTTTTTGGGAAAAATCCCTAAGCCGCGCGGTCACAATTTCAGCAAAATTCTGACATTCTGCAATTCACTCAAAAATGGTGCCAAAGTGTTGTAAACGATCCCCTGACAGGTTTTTTGGTGGAAACAGATGGGTTTTTATCATGGAAACAGAATGAGCCCTCGAGGTCTGAACAACTTTTTTTTGAAAAAATCCCTAAGCCGCGCGTTCACAATTTCAGCAAAAATCTGACGTTCTGCAATTCACTGAAAAATGGTGCCAAAGTGTTGCAAACGATCCCCTGAGAGGTTTTTCGGTGGAAACAGATTTGTTTTTATCATGGAAACAGAATGAGCCCTCGAGGTCTGAACAACAACTTTTTTTTGAAAAAATCCCTAAGCCGCGCGGTCACAATTTCAACAAAAATCTGACGTTCTGTAATTCAATCAAAAATGGTGCCAACGTGTTGCAAACGATCCCCTGACAGGTTTTTCGGTGGAAACAGATGGGTTTTTATCATGGAAACAGAATGAGCCCTCGAGGTCTGAACAACTTTTTTTTGAAAAAATCCCTAAGCCGCGCGGTCACAATTTCAGCAAAAATCTGACGTTCTGCAATTCACTGAAAAATGGTGCCAAAGTGTTGCAAACGATCCCCTGAGAGGTTTTTCGGTGGAAACAGATGTGTTTTTATCATGGAAACAGAATGAGCCCTCGAGGTCTGAACAACAACTTTTTAAAAAAAAAATCCCTAAGCCGCGCGGTCACAATTTCAACAAAATTCTGACGTTCTGCAATTCACTCAAAAATGGTGCCAAAGTGTTGCAAACGATCCCCTGACAGGTTTTTCGGTGGAAACAGATGGATTTTTATCATTGGAAACAGAATTAGCTCTCCACTACTGAACTTGCGGAAAAACTTTTTTTTGAAAAAATCCCTAAGCCGCGTGGTCACAATTTCAGCAAAATTCTGACATTCTGCAATTCACTCAAAAATGGTGCCAAAGTGTTGTAAACGATCCCTTGAGAGGTGTTTTGGTGGAAACAGATGGGTTTTTCTCATGTAAACAGAATGAGCCCTCGAGGTCTGAACAACTTTTTTTTGAAAAAATCCGTAAGCCGCGCGGTCGCAATTTCAGCAAAAATCTGACGTTCTGCAATTCACTCAGAAATGGTGCCAAAGCGTTGCAAACGATCCCCTGACAGGTTTTTCGGTGGAAACAGATGGGTTTTTATCATGGAAACAGAATGAGCCCTCGAGGTCTGAACAACTTTTTTTTGAAAAAATCCCTAAGCCGCGCGGTCACAATTTCAGCAAAAATCTGACGTTCTGCAATTCACTCAAAAATGGTGCCAAAGTGTTGCAAATGATCCCCTCACAGGTTTTTCGGTGGAAACAGATGGGTTTTTATCATTGAAACAGAATGAGCCCTCGAGGTCTAAACAACTGTTTTTTGAAAAAAATCCCGAACCCGCGCGGTCACAATTTTAGCAAAAATCTGACGTTCTGCAATTCACTCAAAAATGGTGCCAAAGTGTTGCAAGCGATTGCCTGACAGGTTTTTCGGTGGAAACAGATGGCTTTTTATCATTGAAACAGAATGAGCCCTCGAGGTCTGAACACTTTTTTTTGAAAAAATCCCTAAGCCGCGCGGTCACAATTTCAGCAAAAATCTGACGTTCTGCAATTCACTCAAAAATGGTGCCAAAGTGTTGCAAACGATCCCCTGAGAGGTTTTTCGGTGGAAACAGATGGATTTTTATCATTGGAAAAAGAATTAGCTCTCCACTTCTGAACTTGCGGAAAAACTTTTTTTTGAAAAAATCCCTAAGCCGCGCGGTCACAATTTCAGCAAAATTCTGACATTCTGCAATTCACTCAAAAATGGTGCCAAAGTGTTGTAAACGATCCCCTGAGAGGTTTTTTGGTGGAAACAGATGGGTTTTTATCATGGAAACAGAATGAGCCCTCGAGGTCTGAACAACTTTTTTTTGAAAAAATCCCTAAGCCGCGCGGTCACAATTTCAGCAAAAATCTGACGTTCTGCAATTCACTGAAAAATGGTGCCAAAGTGTTGCAAACGATCCCCTCACAGGTTTTTGGGTGGAAACAGATGGATTTTTATCATGGAAACAGAATGAGCCCTCGAGGTCTGAACAACTTTTTTTAAAAAAAATCCCTAAGCCGCGCGGTCACAATTTCAGCAAAAATCTGACGTTCTGCAATTCACTCAAAAATGGTGCCAAAGTGTTGCAAACGATCCCCTCACAGGTTTTTCGGTGGAAACAGATGGGTTTTTATCATTGAAACAGAATGAGCCCTCGAGGTCTGAACAACTGTTTTTTGAAAAAAATCCCTAACCCGCGCGGTCACAATTTCAGCAAAAATCTGACGTTCTGCAATTCACTCAAAAATGGTGCCAAAGTGTTGCAAGCGATTGCCTGACAGGTTTTTCGGTGGAAACACATGGGTTTTTATCATTGAAACAGAATGAGCCCTCGAGGTCTGAACACTTTTTTTTGAAAAAATCCCTAAGCCGCGCGGTCACAATTTCAGCAGAAATCTGACGTTCTGCAATTCACTCAAAAATGGTGCCAAAGTGTTGCAAACGATCCCCTGAGAGGTTTTTCGGTGGAAACAGATGGATTTTTATCATTGGAAAAAGAATTAGCTCTCCACTTCTGAACTTGCGGAAAAACTTTTTTTTGAAAAAATCCCTAAGCCGCGCGGTCACAATTTCAGCAAAATTCTGACATTCTGCAATTCACTCAAAAATGGTGCCAAAGTGTTGTAAACGATCCCCTGAGAGGTTTTTTGGTGGAAACAGATGGGTTTTTATCATGGAAACAGAATGAGCCCTCGAGGTCTGAACAACTTTTTTTTGAAAAAATCCCTAAGCCGCGCGGTCACAATTTCAGCAAAATTCTGACATTCTGCAATTCACTCAAAAATGGTGCCAAAGTGTTGTAAACGATCCCTTGAGAGATTTTTTGGTGGAAACAGATGGGTTTTTATCATGTAAACAGAATGAGCCCTCGAGGTCTGAACAACTTTTTTTTGAAAAAATCCCTAAGCCGTGCGGTCGCAATTTCAGCAAAAATCTGACGTTCTGCAATTCACTCAGAAATGGTGCCAAAGCGTTGCAAACGATCCCCTGACAGGTTTTTCGGTGGAAACAGATGGGTTTTTATCATGGAAACAGAATGAGCCCTCGAGGTCTGAACAACTTTTTTTTGAAAAAATCCCTAAGCCGCGCAGTCACAATTTCAGCAAAAATCTGACGTTCTGCAATTCACTCAAAAATGGTGCCAAAGTGTTGCAAACGATCCCCTCACAGGTTTTTCGGTGGAAACAGATGGGTTTTTATCATTGAAACAGAATGAGCCCTCGAGGTCTGAACAACTGTTTTTTGAAAAAAATCCCTAACCCGCGCGGTCACAATTTCAGCAAAAATCTGACGTTCTGCAATTCACTCAAAAATGGTGCCAAAGTGTTGCAAGCGATTGCCTGACAGGTTTTTCGGTGGAAACAGATGGGTTTTTATCATTGAAACAGAATGAGCCCTCGAGGTCTGAACACTTTTTTTTGAAAAAATCCCTAAGCCGCGCGGTCACAATTTCAGCAGAAATCTGACGTTCTGCAATTCACTCAAAAATGGTGCCAAAGTGTTGCAAACGATCCCCTGAGAGGTTTTTCGGTGGAAACAGATGGATTTTTATCATTGGAAAAAGAATTAGCTCTCCACTTCTGAACTTGCGGAAAAACTTTTTTTTGAAAAAATCCCTAAGCCGCGCGGTCACAATTTCAGCAAAATTCTGACATTCTGCAATTCACTCAAAAATGGTGCCAAAGTGTTGTAAACGATCCCCTGAGAGGTTTTTTGGTGGAAACAGATGGGTTTTTATCATGGAAACAGAATGAGCCCTCGAGGTCTGAACAACTTTTTTTTGAAAAAATCCCTAAGCCGCGCGGTCACAATTTCAGCAAAATTCTGACATTCTGCAATTCACTCAAAAATGGTGCCAAAGTGTTGTAAACGATCCCTTGAGAGGTTTTTTGGTGGAAACAGATGGGTTTTTATCATGTAAACAGAATGAGCCCTCGAGGTCTGAACAACTTTTTTTTGAAAAAATCCCTAAGCCGCGCGGTCGCAATTTCAGCAAAAATCTGACGTTCTGCAATTCACTCAGAAATGGTGCCAAAGCGTTGCAAACGATCCCCTGACAGGTTTTTCGGTGGAAACAGATGGGTTTTTATCATGGAAACAGAATGAGCCCTCGAGGTCTGAACAACTTTTTTTTGAAAAAATCCCTAAGCCGCGCGGTCACAATTTCAGCAAAAATCTGACGTTCTGCAATTCACTCAAAAATGGTGCCAAAGTGTTGCAAACGATCCCCTGACAGGTTTTTCGTTGGAAACAGATGGGTTTTTATCATGGAAACAGAATGAGCCCTCGAGGTCTGAACAACTTTTTTTTGAAAAAATCCCTAAGCCGCGCGGTCACAATTTCAGCAAAATTCTGACATTCTGCAATTCACTCAAAAATGGTACCAAAGTGTTGTAAACGATCCCTTGAGAGGTTTTTTGGTGGAAACAGATGGGTTTTTATCATGTAAACAGAATGAGCCCTCGAGGTCTGAACAACTTTTTTTTGAAAAAATCCCTAAGCCGCGCGGTCGCAATTTCAGCAAAAATCTGACGTTCTGCAATTCACTCAAAAATGGTGCCAAAGTGTTGTAAACGATCCCTTGAGAGGTTTTTTGGTGGAAACAGATGGGTTTTTCTCATGTAAACAGAATGAGCCCTCGAGGTCTGAACAACTTTTTTTTGAAAAAATCCGTAAGCCGCGCGGTCGCAATTTCAGCAAAAATCTGACGTTCTGCAATTCACTCAGAAATGGTGCCAAAGCGTTGCAAACGATCCCCTGACAGGTTTTTCGGTGGAAACAGATGGGTTTTTATCATGGAAACAGAATGAGCCCTCGAGGTCTGAACAACTTTTTTTTGAAAAAATCCCTAAGCCGCGCGGTCACAATTTCAGCAAAAATCTGACGTTCTGCAATTCACTCAAAAATGGTGCCAAAGTGTTGCAAATGATCCCCTCACAGGTTTTTCGGTGGAAACAGATGGGTTTTTATCATTGAAACAGAATGAGCCCTCGAGGTCTAAACAACTGTTTTTTGAAAAAAATCCCGAACCCGCGCGGTCACAATTTTAGCAAAAATCTGACGTTCTGCAATTCACTCAAAAATGGTGCCAAAGTGTTGCAAGCGATTGCCTGACAGGTTTTTCGGTGGAAACAGATGGCTTTTTATCATTGAAACAGAATGAGCCCTCGAGGTCTGAACACTTTTTTTTGAAAAAATCCCTAAGCCGCGCGGTCACAATTTCAGCAAAAATCTGACGTTCTGCAATACACTCAAAAATGGTGCCAAAGTGTTGCAAACGATCCCCTGAGAGGTTTTTCGGTGGAAACAGATGGATTTTTATCATTGGAAAAAGAATTAGCTCTCCACTTCTGAACTTGCGGAAAAACTTTTTTTTGAAAAAATCCCTAAGCCGCGCGGTCACAATTTCAGCAAAATTCTGACATTCTGCAATTCACTCAAAAATGGTGCCAAAGTGTTGTAAACGATCCCCTGAGAGGTTTTTTGGTGGAAACAGATGGGTTTTTATCATGGAAACAGAATGAGCCCTCGAGGTCTGAACAACTTTTTTTTGAAAAAATCCCTAAGCCGCGCGGTCACAATTTCAGCAAAAATCTGACGTTCTGCAATTCACTGAAAAATGGTGCCAAAGTGTTGCAAACGATCCCCTCACAGGTTTTTGGGTGGAAACAGATGGATTTTTATCATGGAAACAGAATGAGCCCTCGAGGTCTGAACAACTTTTTTTTGAAAAAATCCCTAAGCCGCGCGGTCACAATTTCAACAAAATTCTGACGTTCTGCAATTCACTCAAAAATGGTGCCAAAGTGTTGCAAACGATCCCCTGACAGGTTTTTCGGTGGAAACAGATGGATTTTTATCATTGGAAACAGAATTAGCTCTCCACTTCTGAACTTGCGGGAAAACTTTTTTTTGGAAAAATCCCTAAGCCGCGCGGTCACAATTTCAGCAAAATTCTGACATTCTGCAATTCACTCAAAAATGGTGCCAAAGTGTTGTAAACGATCCCCTGACAGGTTTTTTGGTGGAAACAGATGGGTTTTTATCATGGAAACAGAATGAGCCCTCGAGGTCTGAACAACTTTTTTTTGAAAAAATCCCTAAGCCGCGCGGTCGCAATTTCAGCAAAAATCTGACGTTCTGCAATTCACTCAGAAATGGTGCCAAAGCGTTGCAAACGATCCCCTGACAGGTTTTTCGGTGGAAACAGATGGGTTTTTATCATGGAAACAGAATGAGCCCTCGAGGTCTGAACAACTTTTTTTAAAAAAAATCCCTAAGCCGCGCGGTCACAATTTCAGCAAAAATCTGACGTTCTGCAATTCACTCAAAAATGGTGCCAAAGTGTTGCAAACGATCCCCTCACAGGTTTTTCGGTGGAAACAGATGGGTTTTTATCATTGAAACAGAATGAGCCCTCGAGGTCTGAACAACTGTTTTTTGAAAAAAATCCCTAACCCGCGCGGTCACAATTTCAGCAAAAATCTGACGTTCTGCAATTCACTCAAAAATGGTGCCAAAGTGTTGCAAGCGATTGCCTGACAGGTTTTTCGGTGGAAACACATGGGTTTTTATCATTGAAACAGAATGAGCCCTCGAGGTCTGAACACTTTTTTTTGAAAAAATCCCTAAGCCGCGCGGTCACAATTTCAGCAGAAATCTGACGTTCTGCAATTCACTCAAAAATGGTGCCAAAGTGTTGCAAACGATCCCCTGAGAGGTTTTTCGGTGGAAACAGATGGATTTTTATCATTGGAAAAAGAATTAGCTCTCCACTTCTGAACTTGCGGAAAAACTTTTTTTTGAAAAAATCCCTAAGCCGCGCGGTCACAATTTCAGCAAAATTCTGACATTCTGCAATTCACTCAAAAATGGTGCCAAAGTGTTGTAAACGATCCCCTGAGAGGTTTTTTGGTGGAAACAGATGGGTTTTTATCATGGAAACAGAATGAGCCCTCGAGGTCTGAACAACTTTTTTTTGAAAAAATCCCTAAGCCGCGCGGTCACAATTTCAGCAAAATTCTGACATTCTGCAATTCACTCAAAAATGGTGCCAAAGTGTTGTAAACGATCCCTTGAGAGATTTTTTGGTGGAAACAGATGGGTTTTTATCATGTAAACAGAATGAGCCCTCGAGGTCTGAACAACTTTTTTTTGAAAAAATCCCTAAGCCGTGCGGTCGCAATTTCAGCAAAAATCTGACGTTCTGCAATTCACTCAGAAATGGTGCCAAAGCGTTGCAAACGATCCCCTGACAGGTTTTTCGGTGGAAACAGATGGGTTTTTATCATGGAAACAGAATGAGCCCTCGAGGTCTGAACAACTTTTTTTTGAAAAAATCCCTAAGCCGCGCGGTCACAATTTCAGCAAAAATCTGACGTTCTGCAATTCACTCAAAAATGGTGCCAAAGTGTTGCAAACGATCCCCTCACAGGTTTTTCGGTGGAAACAGATGGGTTTTTATCATTGAAACAGAATGAGCCCTCGAGGTCTGAACAACTGTTTTTTGAAAAAAATCCCTAACCCGCGCGGTCACAATTTCAGCAAAAATCTGACGTTCTGCAATTCACTCAAAAATGGTGCCAAAGTGTTGCAAGCGATTGCCTGACAGGTTTTTCGGTGGAAACAGATGGGTTTTTATCATTGAAACAGAATGAGCCCTCGAGGTCTGAACACTTTTTTTTGAAAAAATCCCTAAGCCGCGCGGTCACAATTTCAGCAGAAATCTGACGTTCTGCAATTCACTCAAAAATGGTGCCAAAGTGTTGCAAACGATCCCCTGAGAGGTTTTTCGGTGGAAACAGATGGATTTTTATCATTGGAAAAAGAATTAGCTCTCCACTTCTGAACTTGCGGAAAAACTTTTTTTTGAAAAAATCCCTAAGCCGCGCGGTCACAATTTCAGCAAAATTCTGACATTCTGCAATTCACTCAAAAATGGTGCCAAAGTGTTGTAAACGATCCCCTGAGAGGTTTTTTGGTGGAAACAGATGGGTTTTTATCATGGAAACAGAATGAGCCCTCGAGGTCTGAACAACTTTTTTTTGAAAAAATCCCTAAGCCGCGCGGTCACAATTTCAGCAAAATTCTGACATTCTGCAATTCACTCAAAAATGGTGCCAAAGTGTTGTAAACGATCCCTTGAGAGGTTTTTTGGTGGAAACAGATGGGTTTTTATCATGTAAACAGAATGAGCCCTCGAGGTCTGAACAACTTTTTTTTGAAAAAATCCCTAAGCCGCGCGGTCGCAATTTCAGCAAAAATCTGACGTTCTGCAATTCACTCAAAAATGGTGCCAAAGTGTTGCAAACGATCCCCTGAGAGGTTTTTCGGTGGAAACAGATGGATTTTTATCATTGGAAAAACAATTAGCTCTCCACTTCTGAACTTGCGGAAAAACTTTTTTTTGAAAAAATCCCTAAGCCGCGCGGTCACAATTTCAGCAAAATTCTGACATTCTGCAATTCACTCAAAAATGGTGCCAAAGTGTTGTAAACGATCCCCTGAGAGGTTTTTTGGTGGAAACAGATGGGTTTTTATCATGGAAACAGAATGAGCCCTCGAGGTCTGAACAACTTTTTTTTTGAAAAAATCCCTAAGCCGCGCGGTCACAATTTCAGCAAAAATCTGACATTCTGCAATTCACTGAAAAATGGTGCCAAAGTGTTGCAAACGATCCCCTGAGAGGTTTTTCGGTGGAAACAGATGTGTTTTTATCATGGAAACAGAATGAGCCCTCGAGGTCTGAACAACAACTTTTTTTTGAAAAAATCCCTAAGCCGCGCGTTCACAATTTCAACAAAAATCTGACGTTCTGTAATTCAATCAAAAATGGTGCCAAAGTGTTGCAAACGATCCCCTGACAGGTTTTTCGGTGGAAACAGATGGGTTTTTATCATGGAAACAGAATGAGCCCTCGAGGTCTGAACAACTTTTTTTTGAAAAAATCCCTAAGCCGCGCGGTCACAATTTCAGCAAAAATCTGACGTTCTGCAATTCACTGAAAAATGGTGCTAAAGTGTTGCAAACGATCCCCTGAGAGGTTTTTCGGTGGAAACAGATGTGTTTTTATCATGGAAACAGAATGAGCCCTCGAGGTCTGAACAACTGTTTTTTGAAAAAAATCCCTAACCCGCGCGGTCACAATTTCAGCAAAAATCTGACGTTCTGCAATTCACTCAAAAATGGTGCCAAAGTGTTGCAAGCGATTGCCTGACAGGTTTTTTGGTGGAAACAGATGGGTTTTTATCATTGAAACAGAATGAGCCCTCGAGGTCTGAACACTTTTTTTTGAAAAAATCCCTAAGCCGCGCGGTCACAATTTCAGCAGAAATCTGACGTTCTGCAATTCACTCAAAAATGGTGCCAAAGTGTTGCAAACGATCCCCTGAGAGGTTTTTCGGTGGAAACAGATGGATTTTTATCATTGGAAAAAGAATTAGCTATCCACTTCTGAACTTGCGGAAAAACTTTTTTTTGAAAAAATCCCTAAGCCGCGCGGTCACAATTTCAGCAAAATTCTGACATTCTGCAATTCACTCAAAAATGGTGCGAAAGTGTTGTAAACGATCCCCTGAGAGGTTTTTTGGTGGAAACAGATGGGTTTTTATCATGGAAACAGAATGAGCCCTCGAGGTCTGAACAACTTTTTTTTGAAAAAATCCCTAAGCCGCGCGGTCACAATTTCAGCAAAAATCTGACGTTCTGCAATTCACTGAAAAATGGTGCCAAAGTGTTGCAAACGATCCCCTGAGAGGTTTTTCGGTGGAAACAGATGTGTTTTTATCATGGAAACAGAATGAGCCCTCGAGGTCTGAACAACAACTTTTTTTTGAAAAAATCCCTAAGCCGCGCGGTCACAATTTCAACAAAAATCTGACGTTCTGTATTTCAATCAAAAATGGTGCCAAAGTGCTGCAAACGATCCCCTGACAGGTTTTTCGGTGGAAACAGATGGGTTTTTATCATGGAAACAGAATGAGCCCTCGAGGTCTGAACAACTTTTTTTTGAAAAAATCCCTAAGCCGCGCGGTCACAATTTCAGCAAAAATCTGACGTTCTGCAATTCACTCAAAAATGGTGCCAAAGTGTTGCAAACGATCCCCTCACAGGTTTTTCGGTGGAAACAGATGGATTTTTATCATTGAAACAGAATGAGCCCTCGAGGTCTGAACAACTTTTTTTTGAAAAAATCCCTAAGCCGCGCGGTCACAATTTCAGCAAAAATCTGACGTTCTGCAATTCACTGAAAAATGGTGCCAAAGTGTTGCAAACGATCCCCTGAGAGGTTTTTCGGTGGAAACAGAGGTGTTTTTATCATGGAAATAGAATGAGCCCTCGAGGTCTGAACAACAACTTTTTTTTGAAAAAATCCCTAAGCCGCGCGGTCACAATTTCAGCAAAAATCTGACGTTCTGTAATTCAATCAAAAATGGTGCCAAAGTGTTGCAAACGATCCCCTGACAGGTTTTTCGGTGGAAACAGATGGGTTTTTATCATGGAAAGAGAATGAGCCCTCGAGGTCTGAACAACAACTTTTTTTTGAAAAAATCCCTAAGCCGCGCGGTCACAATTTCAGCAAAAATCTGACGTTCTGCAATTCACTCAGAAATGGTGCCAAAGTGTTGCACACGATCCCCTCACAGGTTTTTCGGTGGAAACAGATGGATTTTTATCATTGAAACAGAATGAGCCCTCGAGGTCTGAACAACTTTTTTTTGAAAAAATCCCTAAGCAGCGCGGTCACAATTTCAACAAAATTCTGACGTTCTGCAATTCACTCAAAAATGGTGCCAAAGTGTTGCAAACGATCCCCTGACAGGTTTATCGGTGGAAACAGATGGATTTTTATCATTGGAAACAGAATTAGCTCTCCACTTCTGAACTTGCGGAAAAACTTTTTTTTGAAAAAATCCCTAAGCCGCGCGGTCACAATTTCAGCAAAATTCTGACATTCTGCAATTCACTCAAAAATGGTGCCAAAGTGTTGTAAACGATCCCTTGAGAGGTTTTTTGGTGGAAACAGATGGGTTTTTATCATGGAAACAGAATGAGCCCTCGAGGTCTGAACAACTTTTTTTTGAAAAAATCCCTAAGCCGCGCGGTCACAATTTGAGCAAAAATCTGACGTTCTGCAATTCACTCAAAAATGGTGCCAAAGTGTTGCAAACGATCCCCTCACAGGTTTTTCGGTGGAAACAGATGGGGTTTTATCATTGAAACAGAATGAGCCCTCGAGGTCTGAACAACTGTTTTTTGAAAAAAATCCCTAACCCGCGCGGTCACAATTTCAGCAAAAATCTGACGTTCTGCAATTCACTCAAAAATGGTGCCAAAGTGTTGCAAACGATCCCCTGAGAGGTTTTTCGGTGGAAACAGATGGATTTTTATCATTGGAAAAAGAATTAGCTCTCCACTTCTGAACTTGCGGAAAAACTTTTTTTTGAAAAAATCCCTAAGCCGCGCGGTCACAATTTCAGCAAAATTCTGACATTCTGCAATTCACTCAAAAATGGTGCCAAAGTGTTGTAAACGATCCCCTGAGAGGTTTTTTGGTGGAAACAGATGGGTTTTTATCATGGAAACAGAATGAGCCCTCGAGGTCTGAACAACTTTTTTTTGAAAAAATCCCTAAGCCGCGCGGTCACAATTTCAGCAAAAATCTGACGTTCTGCAATTCACTGAAAAATGGTGCCAAAGTGTTGCAAACGATCCCCTGAGAGGTTTTTCGGTGGAAACAGATGTGTTTTTATCATGGAAACAGAATGAGCCCTCGGGGTCTGAACAACAACTTTTTTTTGAAAAAATCCCTAAGCCGCGCGTTCACAATTTCAACAAAAATCTGACGTTCTGTAATTCAATCAAAAATGGTGCCAAAGTGTTGCAAACGATCCCCTGACAGGTTTTTCGGTGGAAACAGATGGGTTTTTATCATGGAAACAGAATGAGCCCTCGAGGTCTGAACAACAACTTTTTTTTGAAAAAATCCCTAAGCCGCGCGGTCGCAATTTCAGCAAAAATCTGACGTTCTGCAATTCACTCAGAAATGGTGCCAAAGCGTTGCAAACGATCCCCTGAGAGGTTTTTTGGTGGAAACAGATGGGTTTTTATCATGGAAACAGAATGAGCCCTCGAGGTCTGAACAACTTTTTTTGAAAAAATCCCTAAGCCGCGCGGTCACAATTTCAGCAAAAATCTGACGTTCTGCAATTCACTGAAAAATGGTGCCAAAGTGTTGCAAACGATCCCCTGAGAGGTTTTTCGGTGGAAACAGATGTGTTTTTATCATGGAAACAGAATGAGCCCTCGGGGTCTGAACAACAACTTTTTTTTGAAAAAATCCCTAAGCCGCGCGTTCATAATTTCAACAAAAATCTGACGTTCTGTAATTCAATCAAAAATGGTGCCAAAGTGTTGCAAACGATCCCCTGACAGGTTTTTCGGTGGAAACAGATGGGTTTTTATCATGGAAACAGAATGAGCCCTCGAGGTCTGAACAACAACTTTTTTTTGAAAAACTCCCTAAGCCGCGCGGTCGCAATTTCAGCAAAAATCTGACGTTCTGCAATTCACTCAGAAATGGTGCCAAAGCGTTGCAAACGATCCCCTGACAGGTTTTTCGGTGGAAACAGATGGGTTTTTATCATGGAAACAGAATGAGCCCTCGAGGTCTGAACAACTTTTTTTTGAAAAAATCCCTAAGCCGCGCGGTCACAATTTCAGCAAAAATCTGACATTCTGCAATTCACTCAAAAATGGTGCCAAAGTGTTGCAAACGATCCCCTGACAGGTTTTTTGGTGGAAACAGGTGGGTTTTTATCATTGAAACAGAATGAGCCCTCGAGGTCTGAACAACTGTTTTTTGAAAAAAATCCCTAACCCGCGCGGTCACAATTTCAGCAAAAATCTGACGTTCTGCAATTCACTCAAAAATGGTGCCAAAGTGTTGCAAGCGATTGCCTGACAGGTTTTTTGGTGGAAACAGATGGGTTTTTATCATTGAAACAGAATGAGCCCTCGAGGTCTGAACACTTTTTTTTGAAAAAATCCCTAAGCCGCGCGGTCACATTTTCAGCAGAAATCTGACGTTCTGCAATTCACTCAAAAATGGTGCCAAAGTGTTGCAAATGATCCCCTGAGAGGTTTTTCGGTGGAAACAGATGGATTTTTATCATTGGAAAAAGAATTAGCTATCCACTTCTGAACTTGCGGAAAAACTTTTTTATGAAAAAATCCCTAAGCCGCGCGGTCACAATTTCAGCAAAATTCTGACATTCTGCAACTCACCCAAAATTGTGCCAAAGTGTTGTAAACGATCCCCTGAGAGGTTTTTTGGTGGAAACAGATGGGTTTTTATCATGGAAACAGAATGAGCCCTCGAGGTCTGAACAACTTTTTTTTAAAAAAATCCCTAAGCCGCGCGGTCACAATTTCAGCAAAAATCTGACGTTCTGCAATTCACTGAAAAATGGTGCCAAAGTGTTGCAAACGATCCCCTGAGAGGTTTTTCGGTGGAAACAGATGTGTTTTTATCATGGAAACAGAATGAGCCCTCGAGGTCTGAACAACAACTTTTTTTTGAAAAAATCCCTAAGCCGCGCGGTCACAATTTCAACAAAAATCTGACGTTCTGTAATTCAATCAAAAATGGTGCCAAAGTGTTGCAAACGATCCCCTGAGAGGTTTTTTGGTGGAAACAGATGGGTTTTTATCATGGAAACAGAATGAGCCCTCGAGGTCTGAACAACTTTTTTTTGAAAAAATCCCTAAGCCGCGCGGTCACAATTTCAGCAAAAATCTGACGTTCTGCAATTCACTCAAAAATGGTGCCAAAGTGTTGCAAACGATCCCCTCACAGGTTTTTCGGTGGAAACAGATGGATTTTTATCATTGAAACAGAATGAGCCCTCGAGGTCTGAACAACTTTTTTTTGAAAAAATCCCTAAGCCGCGCGGTCACAATTTCAGCAAAAATCTGACGTTCTGCAATTCACTGAAAAATGGTGCCAAAGTGTTGCAAACGATCCCCTGAGAGGTTTTTCGGTGGAAACAGATGTGTTTTTATCATGGAAATAGAATGAGCCCTCGAGGTCTGAAGAACAACTTTTTTTGAAAAAATCCCTAAGCCGCGCGGTCACAATTTCAGCAAAAATCTGACGTTCTGTAATTCAATCAAAAATGGTGCCAAAGTGTTGCAAACGATCCCCTGACAGGTTTTTCGGTGGAAACAGATGGGTTTTTATCATGGAAACAGAATGAGCCCTCGAGGTCTGAACAACTTTTTTTTGAAAAAATCCCTAAGCCGCGCGGTCACAATTTCAGCAAAAATCTGACGTTCTGCAATTCACTCAGAAATGGTGCCAAAGTGTTGCAAACGATCCCCTCACAGGTTTTTCGGTGGAAACAGATGGATTTTTATCATTGAAACAGAATGAGCCCTCGAGGTCTGAACAACTTTTTTTTGAAAAAATCCCTAAGCCGCGCGGTCACAATTTCAACAAAATTCTGACGTTCTGCAATTCACTCAGAAATGGTGCCAAAGTGTTGCAAACGATCCCCTGACAGGTTTTTCGGTGGAAACAGATGGATTTTTATCATTGGAAACAGAATTAGCTCTCCACTTCTGAACTTGCGGAAAAACTTTTTTTTGAACAAATCCCTAAGCCGCGCGGTCACAATTTCAGCAAAATTCTGACATTCTGCAATTCACTCAAAAATGGTGCCAAAGTGTTGTAAACGATCCCTTGAGAGGTTTTTTGGTGGAAACAGATGGGTTTTTATCATGTAAACAGAATGAGCCCTCGAGGTCTGAACAATTTTTTTTTGAAAAAATCCCTAAGCCGCGCGGTCGCAATTTCAGCAAAAATCTGACGTTCTGCAATTCACTCAGAAATGGTGCCAAAGCGTTGCAAACGATCCCCTGACAGGTTTTTCGGTGGAAACAGATGGGTTTTTATCATGGAAACAGAATGAGCCCTCGAGGTCTGAACAACTTTTTTTTGAAAAAATCCCTAAGCCGCGCGGTCACAATTTCAGCAAAAATCTGACGTTCTGCAATTCACTCAAAAATGGTGCCAAAGTGTTGCAAACGATCCCCTCACAGGTTTTTCGGTGGAAACAGATGGGTTTTTATCATTGAAACAGAATGAGCCCTCGAGGTCTGAACAACTGTTTTTTGAAAAAAATCCCTAACCCGCGCGGTCACAATTTCAGCAAAAATCTGACGTTCTGCAATTCACTCAAAAATGGTGCCAAAGTGTTGCAAACGATCCCCTGAGAGGTTTTTCGGTGGAAACAGATGGATTTTTATCATTGGAAAAAGAATTAGCTCTCCACTTCTGAACTTGCGGAAAAACTTTTTTTTGAAAAAATCCCTAAGCCGCGCGGTCACAATTTCAGCAAAATTCTGACATTCTGCAATTCACTCAAAAATGGTGCCAAAGTGTTGTAAACGATCCCCTGAGAGGTTTTTTGGTGGAAACAGATGGGTTTTTATCATGGAAACAGAATGAGCCCTCGAGGTCTGAACAACTTTTTTTTGAAAAAATCCCTAAGCCGCGCGGTCACAATTTCAGCAAAAATCTGACGTTCTGCAATTCACTGAAAAATGGTGCCAAAGTGTTGCAAACGATCCCCTGAGAGGTTTTTCGGTGGAAACAGATGTGTTTTTATCATGGAAGCAGAATGAGCCCTCGGGGTCTGAACAACAACTTTTTTTTGAAAAAATCCCTAAGCCGCGCGTTCACAATTTCAACAAAAATCTGACGTTCTGTAATTCAATCAAAAATGGTGCCAAAGTGTTGCAAACGATCCCCTGACAGGTTTTTCGGTGGAAACAGATGGGTTTTTATCATGGAAACAGAATGAGCCCTCGAGGTCTGAACAACAACTTTTTTTTGAAAAAATCCCTAAGCCGCGCGGTCGCAATTTCAGCAAAAATCTGACGTTCTGCAATTCACTCAGAAATGGTGCCAAAGCGTTGCAAACGATCCCCTGACAGGTTTTTCGGTGGAAACAGATGGGTTTTTATCATGGAAACAGAATGAGTCCTCGAGGTCTGAACAACTTTTTTTTGAAAAAATCCCTAAGCCGCGCGGTCACAATTTCAGCAAAAATCTGACATTCTGCAATTCACTCAAAAATGGTGCCAAAGTGTTGCAAACGATCCCCTCACAGGTTTTTCGGTGGAAACAGATGGGTTTTTATCATTGAAACAGAATGAGCCCTCGAGGTCTGAACAACTGTTTTTTGAAAAAAATCCCTAACCCGCGCGGTCACAATTTCAGCAAAAATCTGACGTTCTGCAATTCACTCAAAAATGGTGCCAAAGTGTTGCAAGCGATTGCCTGACAGGTTTTTTGGTGGAAACAGATGGGTTTTTATCATTGAAACAGAATGAGCCCTCGAGGTCTGAATACTTTTTTTGAAAAAATCCCTAAGCCGCGCGGTCACAATTTCAGCAGAAATCTGACGTTCTGCAATTCACTCAAAAATGGTGCCAAAGTGTTGCAAACGATCCCCTGAGAGGTTTTTCGGTGGAAACAGATGGATTTTTATCATTGGAAAAAGAATTAGCTATCCACTTCTGAACTTGCGGAAAAACTTTTTTATAAAAAAATCCCTAAGCCGCGCGGTCACAATTTCAGCAAAATTCTGACATTCTGCAACTCACCCAAAATTGTGCCAAAGTGTTGTAAACGATCCCCTGAGAGGTTTTTTGGTGGAAACAGATGGGTTTTTATCATGGAAACAGAATGAGCCCTCGAGGTCTGAACAACTTTTTTTTGAAAAAATCCCTAAGCCGCGCGGTCACAATTTCAGCAAAAATCTGACGTTCTGCAATTCACTGAAAAATGGTGCCAAAGTGTTGCAAACGATCCCCTGAGAGGTTTTTCGGTGGAAACAGATGTGTTTTTATCATGGAAACAGAATGAGCCCTCGAGGTCTGAACAACAACTTTTTTTTGAAAAAATCCCTAAGCCGCGCGGTCACAATTTCAACAAAAATCTGACGTTCTGCAATTCACTCAGAAATGGTGCCAAAGCGTTGCAAACGATCCCCTGACAGGTTTTTCGGTGGAAACAGATGGGTTTTTATCATTGAAACAGAATGAGCCCTCGAGGTCTGAACAACTGTTTTTTGAAAAAAATCCCTAACCCGCGCGGTCACAATTTCAGCAAAAATCTGACGTTCTGCAATTCACTCAAAAATGGTGCCAAAGTGTTGCAAACGATCCCCTGACAGGTTTTTCGGTGGAAACAGATGGGTTTTTATCATGGAAACAGAATGAGCCCTCGAGGTCTGAACAACAACTTTTTTTTGAAAAAATCCCTAAGCCGCGCGGTCGCAATTTCAGCAAAAATCTGACGTTCTGCAATTCACTCAGAAATGGTGCCAAAGCGTTGCAAACGATCCCCTGACAGGTTTTTCGGTGGAAACAGATGGGTTTTTATCATGGAAACAGAATGAGTCCTCGAGGTCTGAACAACTTTTTTTTGAAAAAATCCCTAAGCCGCGCGGTCACAATTTCAGCAAAAATCTGACATTCTGCAATTCACTCAAAAATGGTGCCAAAGTGTTGCAAACGATCCCCTCACAGGTTTTTCGGTGGAAACAGATGGGTTTTTATCATTGAAACAGAATGAGCCCTCGAGGTCTGAACAACTGTTTTTTGAAAAAAATCCCTAACCCGCGCGGTCACAATTTCAGCAAAAATCTGACGTTCTGCAATTCACTCAAAAATGGTGCCAAAGTGTTGCAAGCGATTGCCTGACAGGTTTTTTGGTGGAAACAGATGGGTTTTTATCATTGAAACAGAATGAGCCCTCGAGGTCTGAACACTTTTTTTTGAAAAAATCCCTAAGCCGCGCGGTCACAATTTCAGCAGAAATCTGACGTTCTGCAATTCACTCAAAAATGGTGCCAAAGTGTTGCAAACGATCCCCTGAGAGGTTTTTCGGTGGAAACAGATGGATTTTTATCATTGGAAAAAGAATTAGCTATCCACTTCTGAACTTGCGGAAAAACTTTTTTATAAAAAAATCCCTAAGCCGCGCGGTCACAATTTCAGCAAAATTCTGACATTCTGCAACTCACCCAAAATTGTGCCAAAGTGTTGTAAACGATCCCCTGAGAGGTTTTTTGGTGGAAACAGATGGGTTTTTATCATGGAAACAGAATGAGCCCTCGAGGTCTGAACAACTTTTTTTTGAAAAAATCCCTAAGCCGCGCGGTCACAATTTCAGCAAAAATCTGACGTTCTGCAATTCACTGAAAAATGGTGCCAAAGTGTTGCAAACGATCCCCTGAGAGGTTTTTCGGTGGAAACAGATGTGTTTTTATCATGGAAACAGAATGAGCCCTCGAGGTCTGAACAACAACTTTTTTTTGAAAAAATCCCTAAGCCGCGCGGTCACAATTTCAACAAAAATCTGACGTTCTGCAATTCACTCAGAAATGGTGCCAAAGCGTTGCAAACGATCCCCTGACAGGTTTTTCGGTGGAAACAGATGTGTTTTTATCATGGAAACAGAATGAGCCCTCGAGGTCTGAACAACAACTTTTTTTTGAAAAAATCCCTAAGCCGCGCGGTCACAATTTCAGCAAAAATCTGACGTTCTGCAATTCACTCAGAAATGGTGCCAAAGCGTTGCAAACGATCCCCTGACAGGTTTTTCGGTGGAAACAGATGGGTTTTTATCATTGAAACAGAATGAGCCCTCGAGGTCTGAACAACTTTTTTTTGAAAAAATCCCTAAGCCGCGCGGTCACAATTTCAGCAAAAATCTGACGTTCTGCAATTCACTCAAAAATGGTGCCAAAGTGTTGCAAACGATCCCCTGAGAGGTTTTTCGGTGGAAACAGATGGATTTTTATCATTGGAAAAAGAATTAGCTCTCCACTTCTGAACTTGCGGAAAAACTTTTTTTTGAAAAAATCCCTAAGCCGCGCGGTCACAATTTCAGCAAAATTCTGACATTCTGCAATTCACTCAAAAATGGTGCCAAAGTGTTGTAAACGATCCCCTGAGAGGTTTTTTGGTGGAAACAGATGGGTTTTTATCATGGAAACAGAATGAGCCCTCGAGGTCTGAACAACTTTTTTTTGAAAAAATCCCTAAGCCGCGCGGTCACAATTTCAGCAAAAATCTGACGTTCTGCAATTCACTGAAAAATGGTGCCAAAGTGTTGCAAACGATCCCCTGAGAGGTTTTTCGGTGGAAACAGATGTGTTTTTATCATGGAAACAGAATGAGCCCTCGAGGTCTGAACAACAACTTTTTTTTGAAAAAATCCCTAAGCCGCGCGTTCACAATTTCAACAAAAATCTGACGTTCTGTAATTCAATCAAAAATGGTGCCAAAGTGTTGCAAACGATCCCCTGACAGGTTTTTCGGTGGAAACAGATGGGTTTTTATCATGGAAACAGAATGAGCCCTCGAGGTCTGAACAACAACTTTTTTTTGAAAAAATCCCTAAGCCGCGCGGTCGCAATTTCAGCAAAAATCTGACGTTCTGCAATTCACTCAGAAATGGTGCCAAAGCGTTGCAAACGATCCCCTGACAGGTTTTTCGGTGGAAACAGATGGGTTTTTATCATGGAAACAGAATGAGCCCTCGAGGTCTGAACAACTTTTTTTTGAAAAAATCCCTAAGCCGCGCGGTCACAATTTCCGCAAAAATCTGACGTTCTGCAATTCACTCAAAAATGGTGCCAAAGTGTTGCAAACGATCCCCTCACAGGTTTTTCGGTGGAAACAGATGGGTTTTTATCATTGAAACAGAATGAGCCCTCGAGGTCTGAACAACTGTTTTTTTTAAAAAATCCCTAACCCGCGCGGTCACAATTTCAAGAAAATTCTGACGTTCTGCAATTCACTCAAAAATGGTGCCAAAGTGTTGCAAACGATCCCCTGACAGGTTTTTCGGTGGGAACAGATGGATTTTTATCATTGGAAACAGAATTAGCTCTCCACTTCTGAACTTGCGGAAAATTTTTTTAAAAAAAAAATCCCTAAGCCGCGCGGTCACAATTTCAGCAAAATTCTGACATTCTGCAATTCACTCAAAAATGGTGCCAAAGTGTTGTAAACGATCCCCTGAGAGGTTTTTTGGTGGATACAGATGGGTTTTTATCATGGAAACAGAATGAGCCCTCGAGGTCTGAACAACTTTTTTTAAAAAAAAATCCCTAACCCGCTCGGTCACAATTTCAGCAAAAATCTGACGTTCTGTAATTCAATCAAAAATGGTGCAAAAGTGTTGCAAACGATCCCCTGACAGGTTTTTCAGTGGAAACAGATGGGTTTTTATCATGGAAACAGAATGAGCCCTCGAGGTCTGAACAACTTTTTTTTGAAAAAATCCCTAAGCCGCGCGGTCACAATTTCAGCAAAAATCTGACGTTCTGCAATTCACTCAAAACTGGTGCCAAAGTGTTGTAAACGATCCCCTGAGAGGTTTTTTGGTGGATACAGATGGGTTTTTATCATGGAAACAGAATGAGCCCTCGAGGTCTGAACAACTTTTTTTTGAAAAAATCCCTAAGCCGCGCGGTCACAATTTCAACAAAAATCTGACGTTCTGTAATTCAATCAAAAATGGTGCCAAAGTGTTGCAAACGATCCCCTGACAGGTTTTTCGGTGGAAACAGATGGGTTTTTATCATGGAAACAGAATGAGCCCTCGAGGTCTGAACAACTTTTTTTTGAAAAAATCCCTAAGCCGCGCGGTCGCAATTTCAGCAAACATCTGACGTTCTGCAATTCACTCAAAAATGGTGCCAAAGTGTTGCAAACGATCCCCTCACAGGTTTTTCGGTGGAAACAGATGGATTTTTATCATTGAAACAGAATGAGCCCTCGAGGTCTGAACAACTTTTTTTTGAAAAAATCCCTAAGCCGCGCGGTCACAATTTCAAGAAAATTCTGAAGTTCTGCAATTCACTCAAAAATGGTGCCAAAGTGTTGCAAACGATCCCCTGACAGGTTTTTCGGTGGAAACAGATGGATTTTTATCATTGGAAACAGAATTAGCTCTCCACTTCTGAACTTGCGGAAAAACTTTTTTTTAAAAAAATCCCTAAGCCGCGCGGTTACAATTTCAGCAAAATTCTGACATTCTGCAATTCACTCAAAAATGGTGCCAAAGTGTTGTAAACGATCCCCTGAGAGGTTTTTTGGTGGATACAGATGGGTTTTTATCATGGAAACAGAATGAGCCCTCGAGGTCTGAACAACTTTTTTTTGAAAAAATCCCTAACCCGCGCGGTCACAATTTCAAGAAAATTCTGACGTTCTGCAATTCACTCAAAAATGGTGCCAAAGTGTTGCAAACGATCCCCTGAGAGGTTTTTCGGTGGAAACAGATGGATTTTTATCATTGGAAACAGAATTAGCTCTCCACTTCTGAACTTGCGGAAAAACTTTTTTTTGAAAAAATCCCTAAGCCGCGCGGTCACAATTTCAGCAAAATTCTGACGTTCTGCAATTCACTCAAAAATGGTGCCAAAGTGTTGTAAACGATCCCCTGAGAGGTTTTTTGGTGGATACAGATGGGTTTTTATCATGGAAACAGAATGAGCCGTCGAGGTCTGAACAACTTTTTTTTAAAAAAATCCCTAAGCCGCGCGGTCACAATTTCAACAAAAATCTGACGTTCTGTAATTCAATCAAAAATGGTGCCAAAGTGTTGCAAACGATCCCCTGAGAGGTTTTTCGGTGGAAACAGATGGGTTTTTATCATGGAAACAGAATGAGCCCTCGAGGTCTGAACAACTTTTTTTTGAAAAAATCCCTAAGCCGCGCGGTCACAATTTCAGCAAAATTCTGACATTCTGCAATTCACTCAAAAATGGTGCCAAAGTGTTGTAAACGATCCCCTGAGAGGTTTTTTGGTGGATACAGATGGGTTTTTATCATGGAAACAGAATGAGCCCTCGAGGTCTGAACAACTTTTTTTTAAAAAAATCCCTAAGCCGCGCGGTCACAATTTCAGCAAAAATCTGACGTTCTGCAATTCACTGAAAAATGGTGCCAAAGTGTTGCAAAAGATCCCCTGAGAGGTTTTTTGGTGGAAACAGATGGGTTTTTATCATGTAAACAGAATGAGCCCTCGAGGTCTGAAAAACTTTTTTTTGAAAAAATCCCTAAGCCGCGCGGTCGCAATTTCAGCAAAAATCTGACGTTCTGCAATTCACTCAGAAATGGTGCCAAAGCGTTGCAAACGATCCCCTGACAGGTTTTTCGGTGGAAACAGATGGGTTTTTATCACAGAAACAGAATGAGCCCTCGAGGTCTGAACAACTTTTTTTTGAAAAAATCCCTAAGCCGCGCGGTCACAATTTCAGCAAAAATCTGACGTTCTGCAATTCACTCAAAAATGGTGCCAAAGTGTTGCAAACGATCCCCTCACAGGTTTTTCGGTGGAAACAGATGGATTTTTATCATTGAAACAGAATGAGCCCTCGAGGTCTGAACAACTTTTTTTTGAAAAAATCCCTAAGCCGCGCGGTCACAATTTCAAGAAAATTCTGACGTTCTGCAATTCACTCAAAAATGGTGCCAAAGTGTTGCAAACGATCCCCTGACAGGTTTTTCGGTGGAAACAGATGGATTTTTATCATTGGAAACAGAATTAGCTCTCCACTTCTGAACTTGCGGAAAAACTTTTTTTAAAAAAAATCCCTAAGCCGCGCGGTTACAATTTCAGCAAAATTCTGACATTCTGCAATTCACTCAAAAATGGTGCCAAAGTGTTGTAAACGATCCCCTGAGAGGTTTTTTGGTGGATACAGATGGGTTTTTATCATGGAAACAGAATGAGCCCTCGAGGTCTGAACAACTTTTTTTTGAAAAAATCCCTAACGGTCACAATTTCAAGAAAATTCTGACGTTCTGCAATTCACTCAAAAATGGTGCCAAAGTGTTGCAAACGATCCCCTGAGAGGTTTTTCGGTGGAAACAGATGGATTTTTATCATTGGAAACAGAATTAGCTCTCCACTTCTGAACTTGCGGAAAAACTTTTTTTTGAAAAAATCCCTAAGCCGCGCGGTCACAATTTCAGCAAAATTCTGACGTTCTGCAATTCACTCAAAAATGGTGCCAAAGTGTTGTAAACGATCCCCTGAGAGGTTTTTTGGTGGATACAGATGGGTTTTTATCATGGAAACAGAATGAGCCCTCGAGGTCTGAACAACTTTTTTTAAAAAAAATCCCTAAGCCGCGCGGTCACAATTTCAACAAAAATCTGACGTTCTGTAATTCAATCAAAAATGGTGCCAAAGTGTTGCAAACGATCCCCTGACAGGTTTTTCGGTGGAAACAGATGGGTTTTTATCATGGAAACAGAATGAGCCCTCGAGGTCTGAACAACTTTTTTTTGAAAAAATCCCTAAGCCGCGCGGTCACAATTTCAGCAAAATTCTGACATTCTGCAATTCACTCAAAAATGGTGCCAAAGTGTTGTAAACGATCCCCTGAGAGGTTTTTTGGTGGATACAGATGGGTTTTTATCATGGAAACAGAATGAGCCCTCGAGGTCTGAACAACTTTTTTTTAAAAAAATCCCTAAGCCGCGCGGTCACAATTTCAGCAAAAATCTGACGTTCTGCAATTCACTGAAAAATGGTGCCAAAGTGTTGCAAAAGATCCCCTGAGAGGTTTTTTGGTGGAAACAGATGGGTTTTTATCATGTAAACAAAATGAGCCCTCGAGGTCTGAACAACTTTTTTTTGAAAAAATCCCTAAGCCGCGCGGTCGCAATTTCAGCAAAAATCTGACGTTCTGCAATTCACTCAGAAATGGTGCCAAAGCGTTGCAAACGATCCCCTGACAGGTTTTTCGGTGGAAACAGATGGGTTTTTATCACGGAAACAGAATGAGCCCTCGAGGTCTCAACAACTTTTTTTTGAAAAAATCCCTAAGCCGCGCGGTCACAATTTCAGCAAAAATCTGACGTTCTGCAATTCACTCAAAAATGGTGCCAAAGTATTGCAAACGATCCCCTCACAGGTTTTTCGGTGGAAACAGATGGGTTTTTATCATTGAAACAGAATGAGCCCTCGAGGTCTGAACAACTGTTTTTTGAAAAAAATCCCTAACCCGCGCGGTCACAATTTCAGCAAAAATCTGACGTTCTGCAATTCACTCAAAAATGGTGCCAAAGTGTTGCAAGCGAATGCCTGACAGGTTTTTCGGTGGAAACAGATGGGTTTTTATCATTGAAACAGAATGAGCCCTCGAGGTCTGAACACTTTTTTTTGAAAAAATCCCTAAGCCGCGCGGTCACAATTTCAGCAGAAATCTGACGTTCTGCAATTCACTCAAAAATGGTGCCAAAGTGTTGCAAACGATCCCCTGAGAGGTTTTTCGGTGGAAATAGATGGATTTTTATCATTGGAAAAAGAATTAGCTCTCCACTTCTGAACTTGCGGAAAAACTTTTTTTTGAAAAAATCCCTAAGCCGCGCGGTCACAATTTCAGCAAAATTCTGACATTCTGCAATTCACTCAAAAATGCTGCCAAAGTGTTGTAAACGATCCCCTGAGAGGTTTTTTGGTGGAAACAGATGGGTTTTTATCATGGAAACAGAATGAGCCCTCGAGGTCTGAACAACTTTTTTTTGAAAAAATCCCTAAGCCGCGCGGTCACAATTTCAGCAAAAATCTGACGTTCTGCAATTCACTCAGAAATGGTGCCAAAGTGTTGCAAACGATCTCCTCACAGGTTTTTCGGTGGAAACAGATGGGATTTTATCATTGAAACAGAATGAGCCCTAAGGGTCTGAACAACTGTTTTTTGAAAATAATCCCGAAGCCGCGCTGTCACAATTTCAGCAAAATTCTGACTTTCTGCAATTCACTCAGAAATGTTGCCAAAGTGTTGCAAACGATCCCCTCACAGGTTTTTCGGTGGAAACAGATGGGTTTTTATCATTGAAACAGAATGAGCCCTCGAGGTCTGAACAACTGTTTTTTGAAAAAAATCCCTAACCCGCGCGGTCACAATTTCAGCAAAAATCTGACGTTCTGCAATTCACTCAAAAATGGTGCCAAAGTGTTGCAAGCGAATGCCTGACAGGTTTTTCGGTGGAAACAGATGGGTTTTTATCATTGAAACAGAATGAGCCCTCGAGGTCTGAACACTTTTTTTTGAAAAAATCCCTAAGCCGCGCGGTCACAATTTCAGCAGAAATCTGACGTTCTGCAATTCACTCAAAAATGGTGCCAAAGTGTTGCAAACGATCCCCTGAGAGGTTTTTCGGTGGAAATAGATGGATTTTTATCATTGGAAAAAGAATTAGCTCTCCACTTCTGAACTTGCGGAAAAACTTTTTTTTGAAAAAATCCCTAAGCCGCGCGGTCACAATTTCAGCAAAATTCTGACATTCTGCAATTCACTCAAAAATGCTGCCAAAGTGTTGTAAACGATCCCCTGAGAGGTTTTTTGGTGGAAACAGATGGGTTTTTATCATGGAAACAGAATGAGCCCTCGAGGTCTGAACAACTTTTTTTTGAAAAAATCCCTAAGCCGCGCGGTCACAATTTCAGCAAAAATCTGACGTTCTGCAATTCACTCAAAAATGGTGCCAAAGTGTTGCAAACGATCCCCTGAGAGGTTTTTCGGTGGAAACAGATGGGTTTTTATCATTGAAACAGAATGAGCCCTCGAGGTCTGAACAACTTTTTTTTGAAAAAATCCCTAAGCCGCGCGGTCACAATTTCAGCAAAAATCTGACGTTCTGCAATTAACTCAAAAATGGTGCCAAAGTGTTGCAAATGATCCCCTGACAGGTTTTTCGGTGGAAACAGATGGATTTTTATCATTGGAAACAGAATTAGCTCTCCACTTCTGAACTTGCGGAAAAACTTTTTTTTGAAAAAATCCCTAAGCCGCCCGGTCACAATTTCAGCAAAAATCTGACGTTCTGCAATTCACTCAAAAATGGTGCCAAAGTATTGCAAACGATCCCCTCACAGGTTTTTCGGTGGAAACAGATGGGTTTTTATCATTGAAACAGAATGAGCCCTCGAGGTCTGAACAACTGTTTTTTGAAAAAAATCCCTAACCCGCGCGGTCACAATTTCAGCAAAAATCTGACGTTCTGCAATTCACTCAAAAATGGTGCCAAAGTGTTGCAAGCGAATGCCTGACAGGTTTTTCGGTGGAAACAGATGGGTTTTTATCATTGAAACAGAATGAGCCCTCGAGGTCTGAACACTTTTTTTTGAAAAAATCCCTAAGCCGCGCGGTCACAATTTCAGCAGAAATCTGACGTTCTGCAATTCACTCAAAAATGGTGCCAAAGTGTTGCAAACGATCCCCTGAGAGGTTTTTCGGTGGAAATAGATGGATTTTTATCATTGGAAAAAGAATTAGCTCTCCACTTCTGAACTTGCGGAAAAACTTTTTTTTGAAAAAATCCCTAAGCCGCGCGGTCACAATTTCAGCAAAATTCTGACATTCTGCAATTCACTCAAAAATGCTGCCAAAGTGTTGTAAACGATCCCCTGAGAGGTTTTTTGGTGGAAACAGATGGGTTTTTATCATGGAAACAGAATGAGCCCTCGAGGTCTGAACAACTTTTTTTTGAAAAAATCCCTAAGCCGCGCGGTCACAATTTCAGCAAAAATCTGACGTTCTGCAATTCACTGAAAAATGGTGCCAAAGTGTTGCAAACGATCCCCTGAGAGGTTTTTCGGTGGAAACAGATGGGTTTTTATCATTGAAACAGAATGAGCCCTCGAGGTCTGAACAACTTTTTTTTGAAAAAATCCCTAAGCCGCGCGGTCACAATTTCAGCAAAAATCTGACGTTCTGCAATTAACTCAAAAATGGTGCCAAAGTGTTGCAAACGATCCCCTCACAGGTTTTTCGGTGGAAACAGATGGATTTTTATCATTGAAACAGAATGAGCCCTCGAGGTCTGAACAACTTTTTTTTGAAAAAATCCCTAAGCCGCGCGGTCACAATTTCAAGAAAATTCTGACGTTCTGCAATTCACTCAAAAATGGTGCCAAAGTGTTGCAAATGATCCCCTGACAGGTTTTTCGGTGGAAACAGATGGATTTTTATCATTGGAAACAGAATTAGCTCTCCACTTCTGAACTTGCGGAAAAACTTTTTTTTGAAAAAATCCCTAAGCCGCCCGGTCACAATTTCAGCAAAAATCTGACGTTCTGCAATTCACTCAAAAATGGTGCCAAAGTGTTGCAAACGATCCCCTGACAGGTTTTCCGGTGGAAACAGATGGGTTTTTATCATGGAAACAGAATGAGCCCTCGAGGTCTGAACAACTTTTTTTTGAAAAAATCCCTAAGCCGCGCGGTCACAATTTCAGCAAAAATTTGACGTTCTGCAATTCACTCAAAAATGGTGCCAAAGTGTTGCAAACAATTGCCTGAGAGGTTTTTCGGTGGAAACAGATGGGTTTTTATCATTGAAACAGAATGAGCCCTCAAGCTCTGAACACTTTTTTTTGAAAAAATCCCTACGCCACGCGGTCACAATTTCAGCAAAAATCTGACGTTCTGCAATTCACTCAAAAATGGTGCCAAAGTGTTGCAAACAATCCCCTGACTGGTTTTTCGGTGGAAACAGATGGATTTTTATCATTGGAAAGAGAATTAGCTCTCCACTTCTGAACTTGCGGAAAAACTTTTTTTTGAAAAAATCACTAAGCCGCGCGGTCACAATTTCAGCAAAATTCTGACATTCTGCAATTCACGCAAAAATGGTGCCAAAGTGTTGTAAACCATCCCTTGAGAGGTTTTTTGGTGGAAACAGATGGGTTTTTATCATGTAAACAGAATGAGCCCTCGAGGTCTGAACAACTTTTTTTTGAAAAAATCCCTAAGCCGCGCGGTCGCAATTTCAGCAAAAATCTGACGTTCTGCAATTCACTCAAAAATGGTGCCAAAGCGTTGCAAACGATCCACTGACAGGTTTTTCGGTGGAAACAGATGGGTTTTTATCATGGAAACAGAATGAGCCCTCGAGGTCTCAACAACTTTTTTTTGAAAAAATCCCTAAGCCGCGCGGTCACAATTTCAGCAAAAATCTGACGTTCTGCAATTCACTCAAAAATGGTGCCAAAGTGTTGCAAACGATCCCCTCACAGGTTTTTCGGTGGAAACAGATGGGTTTTTATCATTGAAACAGAATGAGCCCTCGAGGTCTGAACAACTGTTTTTTGAAAAAAATCCCTAACCCGCGCGGTCACAATTTCAGCAAAAATCTGACGTTCTGCAATTCACTCAAAAATGGTGCCAAAGTGTTGCAAGCGATTGCCTGACAGGTTTTTCGATGGAAACAGATGGGTTTTTATCATTGAAACAGAATGAGCCCTCGAGGTCTGAACACTTTTTTTTGAAAAAATCCCTAAGCCGCGCGGTCACAATTTCAGCAGAAATCTGACGTTCTGCAATTCACTCAAAAATGGTGCCAAAGTGTTGCAAACGATCCCCTGAGAGGTTTTTCGGTGGAAACAGATGGATTTTTATCATTGGAAAAAGAATTAGCTCTCCACTTCTGAACTTGCAGAAAAACTTTTTTTTGAAAAAATCCCTAAGCCGCGCGGTCACAATTTCAGCAAAATTCTGACATTCTGCAATTCACTCAAAAATGGTGCCAAAGTGTTGTAAACGATCCCCTGAGAGGTTTTTTGGTGGAAACAGATGGGTTTTTATCATGGAAACAGAATGAGCCCTCGAGGTCTGAACAACTTTTTTTTGAAAAAATCCCTAAGCCGCGCGGTCACAATTTCAGCAAAAATCTGACGTTCTGCAATTCACTGAAAAATGGTGCCAAAGTGTTGCAAACGATCCCCTGAGAGGTTTTTCGGTGGAAACAGATGTGTTTTTATCATCGAAACAGAATGAGCCCTCGAGGTCTGAACAACAACTTTTTTTTGAAAAAATCCCTAAGCCGCGCGGTCACAATTTCAACAAAAATCTGACGTTCTGTAATTCACTCAAAAATGGTGCCAAAGTGTTGCAAACGATTGCCTGACAGGTTTTTCGGTGGAAACAGATGGGTTTTTATCATTGAAACAGAATGAGCCCTCAAGGTCTGAACACTTTTTTTTGAAAAAATCCCTAAGCCACGCGGTCACAATTTCAGCAAAAATCTGACGTTCTGCAATTCAGTCATAAATGGTGCCAAAGTGTTGCAAACGATCCCCTGAGAGGTTTTTCGGTGGAAACAGTTGGAGTTTTATCATTGGAAACAGAATTAGCTCTCCACTTCTGAACTTGCGGAAAAACTTTTTTTTGAAAAAATCACTAAGCCGCGCGGTCACAATTTCAGCAAAATTCTGACATTCTGCAATTCACGCAAAAATGGTGCCAAAGTGTTGTAAACCATCCCTTGAGAGTTTTTTTGGTGGAAACAGATGGGTTTTTATCATGGAAACAGAATGAGCCCTCGAGGTCTGAACAACTTTTTTTTGAAAAAATCCCTAAGCCCCGCGGTCACAATTTCAGCAAAAATCTGACGTTCTGCAATTCACTCAGAAATGGTGCCAAAGTGTTGCAAATGATCCCCTGACAGGTTTTTCGGTGGAAACAGATGGGTTTTTATCATGGAAACAGAATGAGCCCTCGAGATCTGAACAACTTTTTTCTGAAAAAATCCCTAAGCCGCGCGGTCACAATTTCAGCAAAAATCTGACGTTCTGCAATTCACTCAGAAATGGTGCCAAAGTGTTGCAAACGATCCCCTGACAGGTTTTTCGGTGGAAACAGATGGATTTTTATCATTGGAAAAAGAATTAGCTCTCCACTTCTGAACTTGCGGAAAAACTTTTTTTTGAAAAAATTCCTAAGCCGCGCGGTCACAATTTCAGCAAAATTCTGACATTCTGCAATTCACTCAAAAATGGTGCCAAAGTGTTGTAAACGATCCCCTGACAGGTTTTTTGGTGGAAACAGGTGGGTTTTTATCATGGAAACAGAATGAGCCCTCGAGGTCCCAACAACTTTTTTTTGAAAAAATCCCTAAGCAGCGCGGTCACAATTTCAGCAAAAATCTGACGTTCTGCAATTCACTGAAAAATGGTGCCAAAGTGTTGCAAACGATCCCCTGAGAGGTTTTTTGGTGGAAACAGATGTGTTTTTATCATGGAAACAGAATGAGCCCTCGAGGTCTGAACAACAACTTTTTTTTGAAAAAATCCCTAAGCCGCGCGGTCACAATTTCAACAAAAATCTGACGTTCTGTAATTCAATCAAAAATGGTGCCAAAGTGTTGCAAACGATCCCCTGACAGGTTTTTCGGTGGAAACAGATGGATTTTTATCATTGGAAACAGAATTAGCTCTCCACTTCTGAACTTGCGGAAAAACTTTTTTTTGAAAAAATCCCTAAGCCGCGCGGTCACAATTTCAGCAAAATTCTGACATTCTGCAATTCACTCAAAAATGGTGCCAAAGTGTTGCAAACGATCCCCTGACAGGTTTTTCGGTGGAAACAGATGGGTTTTTATCATGTAAACAGAATGAGCCCTCGAGGTCTGAACAACTTTTTTTTGAAAAAATCCCTAAGCCGCGCGGTCGCAATTTCAGCAAAAATCTGACGTTCTGCAATTCACTCAGAAATGGTGCCAAAGCGTTGCAAACGATCCCCTGACAGGTTTTTCGGTGGAAACAGATGGGTTTTTATCATGGAAACAGAATGAGCCCTCGAGGTCTGAACAACTTTTTTTTGAAAAAATCCCTAAGCCGCGCGGTCACAATTTCAGCAGAAATCTGACGTTCTGCAATTCACTCAAAAATGGTGCCAAAGTGTTGCAAACGATCCCCTGAGAGGTTTTTCGGTGGAAACAGATGGATTTTTATCATTGGAAAAAGAATTAGCTCTCCACTTCTGAACTTGCAGAAAAACTTTTTTTTTAAAAAAATCCCTAAGCCGCGCGGTCACAATTTCAGCAAAATTCTGACATTCTGCAATTCACTCAAAAATGGTGCCAAAGTGTTGTAAACGATCCCCTGAGAGGTTTTTTGGTGGAAACAGATGGGTTTTTATCATGGAAACAGAATGAGCCCTCGAGGTCTGAACAACTTTTGTTTGAAAAAATCCCTAAGCCGCGCGGTCACAATTTCAGCAAAAATCTGACGTTCTGCAATTCACTGAAAAATGGTGCCAAAGTGTTGCAAACGATCCCCTGAGAGGTTTTTCGGTGGAAACAGATGTGTTTTTATCATCGAAACAGAATGAGCCCTCGAGGTCTGAACAACAACTTTTTTTTGAAAAAATCCCTAAGCCGCGCGGTCACAATTTCAACAAAAATCTGACGGTCTGTAATTCACTCAAAAATGGTGCCAAAGTGTTGCAAACGATTGCCTGACAGGTTTTTCGGTGGAAACAGATGGGTTTTTATCATTGAAACAGAATGAGCCCTCAAGGTCTGAACACTTTTTTTTGAAAAAATCCCTAAGCCACGCGGTCACAATTTCAGCAAAAATCTGACGTTCTGCAATTCAGTCATAAATGGTGCCAAAGTGTTGCAAACGATCCCCTGAGAGGTTTTTCGGTGGAAACAGTTGGAGTTTTATCATTGGAAACAGAATTAGCTCTCCACTTCTGAACTTGCGGAAAAACCTTTTTTTGAAAAAATCACTAAGCCGCGCGGTCACAATTTCAGCAAAATTCTGACATTCTGCAATTCACGCAAAAATGGTGCCAAAGTGTTGTAAACCATCCCTTGAGAGTTTTTTTGGTGGAAACAGATGGGTTTTTATCATGTAAACACAATGAGCCCTCGAGGTCTGAACAACTTTTTTTTGAAAAAATCCCTAAGCCGCGCGGTCGCAATTTCAGCAAAAATCTGACGTTCTGCAATTCACTCAAAAATGGTGCCAAAGTGTTGCAAACGATCCCCTGACAGGTTTTTCGGTGGAAACAGATGGGTTTTTATCATGGAAACAGAATGAGCCCTCGAGGTCTGAACAACTTTTTTTTGAAAAAATCCCTAAGCCCCGCGGTCACAATTTCAGCAAAAATCTGACGTTCTGCAATTCACTCAGAAATGGTGCCAAAGTGTTGTAAATGATCCCCTGACAGGTTTTTCGGTGGAAACAGATGGGTTTTTATCATGGAAACAGAATGAGCCCTCGAGATCTGAACAACTTTTTTCTGAAAAAATCCCTAAGCCGCGCGGTCACAATTTCAGCAAAAATCTGACGTTCTGCAATTCACTCAGAAATGGTGCCAAAGTGTTGCAAACGATCCCCTGACAGGTTTTTCGGTGGAAACAGATGGATTTTTATCATTGGAAAAAGAATTAGCTCTCCACTTCTGAACTTGCGGAAAAACTTTTTTTTGAAAAAATCCCTAAGCCGCGCGGTCACAATTTCAGCAAAATTCTGACATTCTGCAATTCACTCAAAAATGGTGCCAAAGTGTTGTAAACGATCCCCTGACAGGTTTTTTGGTGGAAACAGATGGGTTTTTATCATGGAAACAGAATGAGCCCTCGAGGTCCCAACAACTTTTTTTTGAAAAAATCCCTAAGCAGCGCGGTCACAATTTCAGCAAAAATCTGACGTTCTGCAATTCACTGAAAAATGGTGCCAAAGTGTTGCAAACGATCCCCTGAGAGGTTTTTCGGTGGAAACAGATGGGTTTTTATCATGGAAACAGAATGAGCCCTCGAGGTCCCAACAACTTTTTTTTGAAAAAATCCCTAAGCAGCGCGGTCACAATTTCAGCAAAAATCTGACGTTCTGCAATTCACTCAAAATTGGTGCCAAAGTGTTGCAAACGATCCCCTGACAGGTTTTTCGGTGGAAACAGATGGGTTTTTATCATGTAAACAGAATGAGCCCTCGAGGTCTGAACAACTTTTTTTTGAAAAAATCCCTAAGCCGCGCGGTCACAATTTCAACAAAAATCTGACGTTCTGTAATTCAATCAAAAATGGTGCCAAAGTGTTGCAAACGATCCCCTGACAGGTTTTTCGGTGGAAACAGATGGATTTTTATCATTGGAAACAGAATTAGCTCTCCACTTCTGAACTTGCGGAAAAACTTTTTTTTGAAAAAATCCCTAAGCCGCGCGGTCACAATTTCAGCAAAATTCTGACATTCTGCAATTCACTCAAAAATGGTGCCAAAGTGTTGCAAACGATCCCCTGACAGGTTTTTCGGTGGAAACAGATGGGTTTTTATCATGTAAACAGAATGAGCCCTCGAGGTCTGAACAACTTTTTTTTGAAAAAATCCCTAAGCCGCGCGGTCGCAATTTCAGCAAAAATCTGACGTTCTGCAATTCACTCAGAAATGGTGCCAAAGCGTTGCAAACGATCCCCTGACAGGTTTTTCGGTGGAAACAGATGGGTTTTTATCATGGAAACAGAATGAGCCCTCGAGGTCTGAACAACTTTTTTTTGAAAAAATCCCTAAGCCGCGCGGTCACAATTTCAGCAGAAATCTGACGTTCTGCAATTCACTCAAAAATGGTGCCAAAGTGTTGCAAACGATCCCCTGAGAGGTTTTTCGGTGGAAACAGATGGATTTTTATCATTGGAAAAAGAATTAGCTCTCCACTTCTGAACTTGCAGAAAAACTTTTTTTTGAAAAAATCCCTAAGCCGCGCGGTCACAATTTCAGCAAAATTCTGACATTCTGCAATTCACTCAAAAATGGTGCCAAAGTGTTGTAAACGATCCCCTGAGAGGTTTTTTGGTGGAAACAGATGGGTTTTTATCATGGAAACAGAATGAGCCCTCGAGGTCTGAACAACTTTTTTTTGAAAAAATCCCTAAGCCGCGCGGTCACAATTTCAGCAAAAATCTGACGTTCTGCAATTCACTGAAAAATGGTGCCAAAGTGTTGCAAACGATCCCCTGAGAGGTTTTTCGGTGGAAACAGATGTGTTTTTATCATCGAAACAGAATGAGCCCTCGAGGTCTGAACAACAACTTTTTTTTGAAAAAATCCCTAAGCCGCGCGGTCACAATTTCAACAAAAATCTGACGGTCTGTAATTCACTCAAAAATGGTGCCAAAGTGTTGCAAACGATTGCCTAACAGGTTTTTCGGTGGAAACAGATGGGTTTTTATCATTGAAACAGAATGAGCCCTCAAGGTCTGAACACTTTTTTTTGAAAAAATCCCTAAGCCACGCGGTCACAATTTCAGCAAAAATCTGACGTTCTGCAATTCAGTCATAAATGGTGCCAAAGTGTTGCAAACGATCCCCTGACAGGTTTTTCGGTGGAAACAGTTGGAGTTTTATCATTGGAAACAGAATTAGCTCTCCACTTCTGAACTTGCGGAAAAACTTTTTTTTGAAAAAATCACTAAGCCGCGCGGTCACAATTTCAGCAAAATTCTGACATTCTGCAATTCACGCAAAAATGGTGCCAAAGTGTTGTAAACCATCCCTTGAGAGTTTTTTTGGTGGAAACAGATGGGTTTTTATCATGTAAACAGAATGAGCCCTCGAGGTCTGAACAACTTTTTTTTGAAAAAATCCCTAAGCCGCGCGGTCGCAATTTCAGCAAAAATCTGACGTTCTGCAATTCACTCAAAAATGGTGCCAAAGTGTTGCAAACGATCCCCTGACAGGTTTTTCGGTGGAAACAGATGGGTTTTTATCATGGAAACAGAATGAGCCCTCGAGGTCTGAACAACTTTTTTTTGAAAAAATCCCTAAGCCCCGCGGTCACAATTTCAGCAAAAATCTGACGTTCTGCAATTCACTCAGAAATGGTGCCAAAGTGTTGCAAATGATCCCCTGACAGGTTTTTCGGTGGAAACAGATGGGTTTTTATCATGGAAACAGAATGAGCCCTCGAGATCTGAACAACTTTTTTCTGAAAAAATCCCTAAGCCGCGCGGTCACAATTTCAGCAAAAATCTGACGTTCTGCAATTCACTCAGAAATGGTGCCAAAGTGTTGCAAACGATCCCCTGACAGGTTTTTCGGTGGAAACAGATGGATTTTTATCATTGGAAAAAGAATTAGCTCTCCACTTCTGAACTTGCGGAAAAACTTTTTTTTGAAAAAATCCCTAAGCCGCGCGGTCACAATTTCAGCAAAATTCTGACATTCTGCAATTCACTCAAAAATGGTGCCAAAGTGTTGTAAACGATCCCCTGACAGGTTTTTTGGTGGAAACAGATGGGTTTTTATCATGGAAACAGAATGAGCCCTCGAGGTCCCAACAACTTTTTTTTGAAAAAATCCCTAAGCAGCGCGGTCACAATTTCAGCAAAAATCTGACGTTCTGCAATTCACTGAAAAATGGTGCCAAAGTGTTGCAAACGATCCCCTGAGAGGTTTTTCGGTGGAAACAGATGGGTTTTTATCATGGAAACAGAATGAGCCCTCGAGGTCCCAACAACTTTTTTTTGAAAAAATCCCTAAGCAGCGCGGTCACAATTTCAGCAAAAATCTGACGTTCTGCAATTCACTCAAAATTGGTGCCAAAGTGTTGCAAACGATCCCCTGACAGGTTTTTCGGTGGAAACAGATGGGTTTTTATCATGTAAACAGAATGAGCCCTCGAGGTCTGAACAACTTTTTTTTGAAAAAATCCCTAAGCCGCGCGGTCGCAATTTCAGCAAAAATCTGACGTTCTGCAATTCACTCAGAAATGGTGCCAAAGCGTTGCAAACGATCCCCTGACAGGTTTTTCGGTGGAAACAGATGGGTTTTTATCATGGAAACAGAATGAGCCCTCGAGGTCTGAACAACTTTTTTTTGAAAAAATCCCTAAGCCGCGCGGTCACAATTTCAGCAGAAATCTGACGTTCTGCAATTCACTCAAAAATGGTGCCAAAGTGCTGCAAACGATCCCCTGAGAGATTTTTCGGTGGAAACAGATGGATTTTTATCATTGGAAAAAGAATTAGCTCTCCACTTCTGAACTTGCAGAAAAACTTTTTTTTGAAAAAATCCCTAAGCCGCGCGGTCACAATTTCAGCAAAATTCTGACATTCTGCAATTCACTCAAAAATGGTGCCAAAGTGTTGTAAACGATCCCCTGAGAGGTTTTTTGGTGGAAACAGATGGGTTTTTATCATGGAAACAGAATGAGCCCTCGAGGTCTGAACAACTTTTTTTTGAAAAAATCCCTAAGCCGCACGGTCACAATTTCAGCAAAAATCTGACGTTCTGCAATTCACTGAAAAATGGTGCCAAAGTGTTGCAAACGATCCCCTGAGAGGTTTTTCGGTGGAAACAGATGTGTTTTTATCATCGAAACAGAATGAGCCCTCGAGGTCTGAACAACAACTTTTTTTTGAAAAAATCCCTAAGCCGCGCGGTCACAATTTCAACAAAAATCTGACGGTCTGTAATTCACTCAAAAATGGTGCCAAAGTGTTGCAAACGATTGCCTGACAGGTTTTTCGGTGGAAACAGATGGGTTTTTATCATTGAAACAGAATGAGCCCTCAAGGTCTGAACACTTTTTTTTGAAAAAATCCCTAAGCCACGCGGTCACAATTTCAGCAAAAATCTGACGTTCTGCAATTCAGTCATAAATGGTGCCAAAGTGTTGCAAACGATCCCCTGAGAGGTTTTTCGGTGGAAACAGTTGGAGTTTTATCATTGGAAACAGAATTAGCTCTCCACTTCTGAACTTGCGGAAAAACTTTTTTTTGAAAAAATCACTAAGCCGCGCGGTCACAATTTCAGCAAAATTCTGACATTCTGCAATTCACGCAAAAATGGTGCCAAAGTGTTGTAAACCATCCCTTGAGAGTTTTTTTGGTGGAAACAGATGGGTTTTTATCATGGAAACAGAATGAGCCCTCGAGGTCTGAACAACTTTTTTTTGAAAAAATCCCTAAGCCGCGCGGTCGCAATTTCAGCAAAAATCTGACGTTCTGCAATTCACTCAAAAATGGTGCCAAAGTGTTGCAAACGATCCCCTGACAGGTTTTTCGGTGGAAACAGATGGGTTTTTATCATGGAAACAGAATGAGCCCTCGAGGTCTGAACAACTTTTTTTTGAAAAAATCCCTAAGCCGCGCGGTCACAATTTCAGCAAAAATCTGACGTTCTGCAATTCACTCAGAAATGGTGCCAAAGTGTTGCAAACGATCCCCTGACAGGTTTTTCGGTGGAAACAGATGGATTTTTATCATTGGAAAAAGAATTAGCTCTCCACTTCCGAACTTGCGGAAAAACTTTTTTTTGAAAAAATCCCTAAGCCGCGCGGTCACAATTTCAGCAAAATTCTGACATTCTGCAATTCACTCAAAAATGGTGCCAAAGTGTTGTAAACGATCCCCTGAGAGGTTTTTTGGTGGAAACAGATGGGTTTTTATCATGGAAACAGAATGAGCCCTCGAGGTCCCAACAACTTTTTTTTGAAAAAATCCCTAAGCAGCGCGGTCACAATTTCAGCAAAAATCTGACGTTCTGCAATTCACTGAAAAATGGTGCCAAAGTGTTGCAAACGATCCCCTGAGAGGTTTTTCGGTGGAAACAGATGTGTTTTTATCATGGAAACAGAATGAGCCCTCGAGGTCTGAACAACAACTTTTTTTTGAAAAAATCCCTAAGCCGCGCGGTCACAATTTCAACAAAAATCTGACGTTCTGTAATTCAATCAAAAATGGTGCCAAAGTGTTGCAAACGATCCCCTGACAGGTTTTTCGGTGGAAACAGATGGATTTTTATCATTGGAAACAGAATTAGCTCTCCACTTCTGAACTTGCGAAAAAACTTTTTTTTGAAAAAATCCCTAAGCCGCGCGGTCACAATTTCAGCAAAATTCTGACATTCTGCAATTCACTCAAAAATGGTGCCAAAGTGTTGCAAACGATCCCCTGACAGGTTTTTCGGTGGAAACAGATGGGTTTTTATCATGTAAACAGAATGAGCCCTCGAGGTCTGAACAACTTTTTTTTGAAAAAATCCCTAAGCCGCGCGGTCGCAATTTCAGCAAAAATCTGACGTTCTGCAATTCACTCAGAAATGGTGCCAAAGCGTTGCAAACGATCCCCTGACAGGTTTTTCGGTGGAAACAGATGGGTTTTTATCATGGAAACAGAATGAGCCCTCGAGGTCTGAACAACTTTTTTTTGAAAAAATCCCTAAGCCACGCGGTCACAATTTCAGCAAAAATCTGACGTTCTGCAATTCACTCAAAAATGGTGCCAAAGTGTTGCAAACGATCCCCTCACAGGTTTTTCGGTGGAAACAGATGGATTTTTATCATGGAAACAGAATGAGCCCTCGAGGTCTGAACAACTTTTTTTTGAAAAAATCCCTAAGCCGCGCGGTCACAATTTCAACAAAATTCTGACGTTCTGCAATTCACTCAAAAATGGTGCCAAAGTGTAGCAAACGATCCCCTGACAGGTTTTTCGGTGGAAACAGATGGATTTTTATCATTGGAAACAGAATTAGCTCTCCACTTCTGAACTTGCGGAAAAACTTTTTTTTGAAAAAATCCCTAAGCCGCGCGGTCACAATTTCAGCAAAAATCTGACGTTCTGCAATTCACTCAGAAATGGTGCCAAAGTGTTGCAAACGATCCCCTGACAGGTTTTTCGGTGGAAACAGATGGGTTTTTATCATGGAAACAGATTGAGCCCTCGAGGTCTGAACAACTTTTTTTTGAAAAAATCCCGAAGCCGCGCGGTCACAATTTCAGCAAAAATCTGACGTTCTGCAATTCACTCAGAAATGGTGCCAAAGTGTTGCAAACGATCCCCTGACAGGTTTTTCGGTGGAAACAGATGGGTTTTTATCATGGAAACAGAATGAGCCCTCGAGGTCTGAACAACTTTTTTTTGAAAAAATCCCTAAGCCGCGCGGTCACAATTTCAGCAAAAATCTGACGTTCTGAAATTCACTCAAAAATGGTGCCAAAGTGTTGCAAACGATTGCCTGACAGGTTTTTCGTTGGAAACAGATGGGTTTTTATCATTGAAACAGAATGAGCCCTCGAGGTCTGAACACTTTTTTTTGAAAAAATCCCTAAGCCGCGCGGTCACAATTTCAGCAAAAATCTGACATTCTGCAATTCACTCAAAAATGGTGCCAAAGTGTTGCAAACGATCCCCTGAGAGGTTTTTCGGTGGAAACAGATGGATTTTTATCATTGGAAACAGAATTAGCTCTCCACTTCTGAACTTGCGGAAAAACTTTTTTTTGAAAAAATCCCTAAGCCGCGCGGTCACAATTTCAGCAAAAATCTGACGTTCTGCAATTCACTCAGAAATGGTGCCAAAGTGTTGCAAACGATCTCCTCACAGGTTTTTCGGTGGAAACAGATGGGATTTTATCATTGAAACAGAATGAGCCCTCAAGGTCTGAACAACTGTTTTTTGAAAAAAATCCCTAAGCCGCGCGGTCACTATTTCAGCAAAAATCTGACGTTCTGCAATTCACTCAAAAATGGTGCCAAAGTGTTGCAAACGATCCCCTGACAGGTTTTTCGTTGGAAACAGATGGGTTTTTATCATGGAAACAGAATGAGCCCTCGAGGTCGGAACAACTTTTTTTAAAAAAAATACCTAAGCCGCGCGGTCACAATTTCAGCAAAAATCTGACGTTCTGCAATTCACTCAAAAATGGTGCCAAAGTGTTGCAAACGATCCCCTGACAGGTTTTTCGTTGGAAACAGATGGGTTTTTATCATGGAAACAGAATGAGCCCTCGAGGTCTGAACAACGTTTTTTTAAAAAAATCCCTAAGCCGCGCGGTCACAATTTCAGCAAAAATCTGACGTTCTGCAATTCACTCAGAAATGGTGCCAAAGTGTTGCAAACGATCCCCTGACAGGTTTTTCGGTGGAAACAGATGGGTTTTTATCATGGAAACAGAATGAACCCTCGAGGTCTGAACAACTTTTTTTTGAAAAAATCCCTAAGCCGCGCGGTCACAATTTCAGCAAAAATCTGACGTTCTGCAATTCACTCAAAAATGTTGCCAAAGTGTTGCAAACGATCCTCTGACAGGTTTTATGGTGGGAACAGATGGGTTTTTATCATGGAAACAGAATGAGCCCTCGAGGTCTGAACAACTTTTTTTAAAAAAAATCCCTAAGCCGCGCGGTCACAATTTCAGCAAAAATCTGACGTTCTGCAATTCACTCAGAAATGGTGCCAAAGTGTTGCAAACGATCCCCTGACAGGTTTTTGGGTGGAAACAGTTGGGTTTTTATCATGGAAACAGAATGAGCCCTCGAGGTCTGAACAACTTTTTTTTGAAAAAATCCCTAAGCCGCGCGGTCACAATTTCAGCAAAAATCTGACGTTCTGCAATTCACTCAGAAATGGTGCCAAAGTGTTGCAAACGATCTCCTCACAGGTTTTTCGGTGGAAACAGATGGGATTTTATCATTGAAACAGAATGAGCCCTCAAGGTCTGAACAACTGTTTTTTGAAAAAAATCCCTAAGCCGCGCGGTCACTATTTCAGCAAAAATCTGACGTTCTGCAATTCACTCAAAAATGGTGCCAAAGTGTTGCAAACGATCCCCTGACAGGTTTTTCGTTGGAAACAGATGGGTTTTTATCATGGAAACAGAATGAGCCCTCGAGGTCGGAACAACTTTTTTTAAAAAAAATCCCTAAGCCGCGCGGTCACAATTTCAGCAAAAATCTGACGTTCTGCAATTCATTCAAAAATGTTGCCAAAGTGTTGCAAACGATCCCCTGAGAGGTTTTTCGGTGGAAACAGATGGATTTTTATCTTTGGAAACAGAATTAGCTCTCCACTTCTGAACTTGTGGAAAAAGATTTTTTTGAAAAAATCCCTAAGCCGCGCGGTGACAATTTCAGCAAAATTCTGACGTTCTGCAATTCACTCAAAAATGGTGCCAAAGTGTTGCAAACGATTCCCTGACAGGTTTTTCGGTGGAAACAGATGGATTTTTATCATGGAAACAGATTGAGCCCTCAAGGTCTGAACAACTTTTTTTTGAAAAAATCCCTAAGCCGCGCGGTCACAATTTCAGCAAAAATCTGACTTTCTGCAATTCACTCAGAAATGTTGCCAAAGTGTTGCAAACGATCCCCTGACAGGTTTTTCTGTGGAAACAGATGGGTTTTTATCATGGAAACAGAATGAGCCCTCGAGGTCTGAACAACTTTTTTTTGAAAAAATCCCAAAGACGCGCGGTCACAATTTCAGCAAAAATCTGACGTTCTGCAATTCACTCAGAAATGGTGCCAAAGTGTTGCAAACGATCCCCTGACAGGTTTTTGGGTGGAAACAGATGGGTTTTTATCATGGAAACAGAATGAGCCCTCGAGGTCTGAACAACTTTTTTTTGAAAAAATCCCTAAGCCGCGAAGTCACAATTTCAGCAAAAATCTGACGTTCTGCAATTCACTCAAAAATGTTGCCAAAGTGTTGCAAACGATCCCCTGACACGTTTTTTGGTGGAAACAGATGGGTTTTTATCATGGAAACAGACTGAGCCCTCGAGGTCTGAACAACTTTTTTTTGAAAAAATCCCTAAGCCGCGCGGTCACAATTTCAGCAAAAATCTGACGTTCTGCAATTCACTCAGAAATGGTGCCAAAGTGTTGCAAACGATCCCCTGAGAGGTTTTTTGGTGGAAACAGATGGGTTTTTATCATGTAAATAGAATGAGCCCTCGAGGTCTGAACAATTTTTTTTTGAAAAAATCCCTAAACCGCGCGGTCGCAATTTCAGCAAAAATCTGACGTTCTGCAATTCACTCAGAAATGGTGCCAAAGTGTTGCAAACGATCCCCTGACAGGTTTTTCGGTGGAAACAGATGGGTTTTTATCATGGAAACAGAATGAGCCCTCGAGGTCTGAACAACTTTTTTTTGAAAAAATCCCTAAGCCGCGCGCGCGGTCACAATTTCAGCAAAAATCTGACTTTCTGCAATTCACTCAGAAATGTTGCCAAAGTGTTGCAAACGATCCCCTGACAGGTTTTTCTGTGGAAACAGATGGGTTTTTATCATGGAAACAGAATGAGCCCTCGAGGTCTGAACAACTTTTTTTTGAAAAAATCCCAAAGACGCGCGGTCACAATTTCAGCAAAAATCTGACGTTCTGCAATTCACTCAGAAATGGTGCCAAAGTGTTGCAAACGATCCCCTGACAGGTTTTTGGGTGGAAACAGATGGGTTTTTATCATGGAAACAGAATGAGCCCTCGAGGTCTGAACAACTTTTTTTTGAAAAAATCCCTAAGCCGCGAAGTCACAATTTCAGCAAAAATCTGACGTTCTGCAATTCACTCAAAAATGTTGCCAAAGTGTTGCAAACGATCCCCTGACACGTTTTTTGGTGGAAACAGATGGGTTTTTATCATGGAAACAGACTGAGCCCTCGAGGTCTGAACAACTTTTTTTTGAAAAAATCCCTAAGCCGCGCGGTCACAATTTCAGCAAAAATCTGACGTTCTGCAATTCACTCAGAAATGGTGCCAAAGTGTTGCAAACGATCCCCTGAGAGGTTTTTTGGTGGAAACAGATGGGTTTTTATCATGTAAATAGAATGAGCCCTCGAGGTCTGAACAATTTTTTTTTGAAAAAATCCCTAAACCGCGCGGTCGCAATTTCAGCAAAAATCTGACGTTCTGCAATTCACTCAGAAATGGTGCCAAAGTGTTGCAAACGATCCCCTGAGAGGTTTTTTTGGTGGAAACAGATGGATTTTTATCATGTAAATAGAATGAGCCCTCGAGGTCTGAACAATTTTTTTTTGAAAAAATCCCTAAACCGCGCGGTCGCAATTTCAGCAAAAATCTGACGTTCTGCAATTCACTCAGAAATGGTGCCAAAGTGTTGCAAACGATCCCCTGACAGGTTTTTCGGTGGAAACAGATGGGTTTTTATCATGGAAACAGAATGAGCCCTCGAGGTCTGAACAACTTTTTTTTGAAAAAATCCCTAAGCCGCGCGGTCACAATTTCAGCAAAAATCTGACTTTCTGCAATTCACTCAGAAATGTTGCCAAAGTGTTGCAAACGATCCCCTGACAGGTTTTTCTGTGGAAACAGATGGGTTTTTATCATGGAAACAGAATGAGCCCTCGAGGTCTGAACAACTTTTTTTTGAAAAAATCCCAAAGACGCGCGGTCACAATTTCAGCAAAAATCTGACGTTCTGCAATTCACTCAGAAATGGTGCCAAAGTGTTGCAAACGATCCCCTGACAGGTTTTTGGGTGGAAACAGATGGGTTTTTATCATGGAAACAGAATGAGCCCTCGAGGTCTGAACAACTTTTTTTTGAAAAAATCCCTAAGCCGCGAAGTCACAATTTCAGCAAAAATCTGACGTTCTGCAATTCACTCAAAAATGTTGCCAAAGTGTTGCAAACGATCCCCTGACACGTTTTTTGGTGGAAACAGATGGGTTTTTATCATGGAAACAGACTGAGCCCTCGAGGTCTGAACAACTTTTTTTTGAAAAAATCCCTAAGCCGCGCGGTCACAATTTCAGCAAAAATCTGACGTTCTGCAATTCACTCAGAAATGGTGCCAAAGTGTTGCAAACGATCCCCTGAGAGGTTTTTTGGTGGAAACAGATGGGTTTTTATCATGTAAATAGAATGAGCCCTCGAGGTCTGAACAATTTTTTTTTGAAAAAATCCCTAAACCGCGCGGTCGCAATTTCAGCAAAAATCTGACGTTCTGCAATTCACTCAGAAATGGTGCCAAAGTGTTGCAAACGATCCCCTGAGAGGTTTTTTTGGTGGAAACAGATGGATTTTTATCATGTAAATAGAATGAGCCCTCGAGGTCTGAACAATTTTTTTTTGAAAAAATCCCTAAACCGCGCGGTCGCAATTTCAGCAAAAATCTGACGTTCTGCAATTCACTCAGAAATGGTGCCAAAGTGTTGCAAACGATCCCCTGACAGGTTTTTCGGTGGAAACAGATGGGTTTTTATCATGGAAACAGAATGAGCCCTCGAGGTCTGAACAACTTTTTTTTGAAAAAATCCCTAAGCCGCGCGGTCACAATTTCAGCAAAAATGTGACGTTCTGCAATTCACTCAGAAATGGTGCCAAAGTGTTGCAAACGATCCCCTGAAAGGTTTTTCGGTGGAAACAGATGGGTTTTTATCATTGAAACAGAATGAGCCCTCGAGGTCTGAACAACTGTTTTTTGAAAAAAATCCCTAAGCCGCGCGGTCACAATTTCAGCAAAAATCTGACGTTCTGCAATTCACTCAAAAATGGTGCCAAAGTGTTGCAAAAGATCCCCTGAGAGGTTTTTCGGTGGAAACAGATGGGTTTTTATCATGGAAACAGAATGAGCCCTCGAGGTCTGAACAACTTTTTTAAAAAAAATCCCTAAGCCGCGCGGTCACAATTTCAGCAAAAATCTGACGTTCTGCAATTCATTCAAAAATGTTGCCAAAGTGTTGCAAACAATCCCCTGAGAGGTTTTTCGGTGGAAACAGATGGATTTTTATCTTTGGAAACAGAATTAGCTCTCCACTTCTGAACTTGCGGGAAAAGTTTTTTTTGAAAAAATCCCTAAGCCGCGCGGTCACAATTTCAGCAAAATTCTGACGTTCTGCAATTCACTCAAAAATGGTGCCAAAGTGTTGCAAACGATCCCCTGACAGGTTTTTCGGTGGAAACAGATGGGTTTTTATCATGGAAACAAAATGAGCCCTCGAGGTCTGAACAACGTTTTTTTGAAAAAATCCCTAAGCCGAGCGGTCACAATTTCAGCAAAAATCTGACGTTCTGCAATTCACTCAGAAATGGTGCCAAAGTGTTGCAAACGATCCCCTGACAGGTTTTTCGGTGGAAACAGATGGGTTTTTATCATGGAAACAGAATGAGCCCTCGAGGTCTGAACAACTTTTTTTTGAAAAAATCCCTAAGCCGCGCGGTCACAATTTCAGCAAAAATCTGACGTTCTGCAATTTACTCAAAAATGTTGCCAAAGTGTTGCAAACGATCCCCTGACAGGTTTTTGGGTGGAAACAGTTGGGTTTTTATCATGGAAACAGAATGAGCCCTCGAGGTCTGAACAACGTTTTTTTGAAAAAATCCCTAAGCCGAGCGGTCACAATTTCAGCAAAAATCTGACGTTCTGCAATTCACTCAGAAATGGTGCCAAAGTGTTGCAAACGATCCCCTGACAGGTTTTTCGGTGGAAACAGATGGGTTTTTATCATGGAAACAGAATGAGCCCTCGAGGTCTGAACAACTTTTTTTTGAAAAAATCCCTAAGCCGCGCGGTCACAATTTCAGCAAAAATCTGACGTTCTGCAATTTACTCAAAAATGTTGCCAAAGTGTTGCAAACGATCCCCTGACAGGTTTTTGGGTGGAAACAGTTGGGTTTTTATCATGGAAACAGAATGAGCCCTCGAGGTCTGAACAACTTTTTTTTGAAAAAATCCCTAAGCCGCGCGGTCACAATTTCAGCAAAAATCTGACGTTCTGCAATTCACTCAGAAATGGTGCCAAAGTGTTGCAAACGATCTCCTCACAGGTTTTTCGGTGGAAACAGATGGGATTTTATCATTGAAACAGAATGAGCCCTCAAGGTCTGAACAACTGTTTTTTGAAAAAAATCCCTAAGCCGCGCGGTCACAATTTCAGCAAAAATCTGACGTTCTGCAATTCACTCAGAAATGGTGCCAAAGTGTTGCAAACGATCCCCTGACAGGTTTTTCGTTGGAAACAGATGGGTTTTTATCATGGAAACAGAATGAGCCCTCGAGGTCTGAACAACTTTTTTTAAAAAAAAATACCTAAGCCGAGCGGTCACAATTTCAGCAAAAATCTGACGTTCTGCAATTCATTCAAAAATGGTGCCAAAATGTTGCAAACGATCCCCTGAGAGGTTTTTCGGTGGAAACAGATGGATTTTTATCATTGGAAACAGAATTAGCTCTCCACTTCTGAACTTGCGGAAAAACTTTTTTTTGAAAAAATCCCTAAGCCGAGCGGTCACAATTTCAGCAAAAATCTGACGTTCTGCAATTCACTCAGAAATGGTGCCAAAGTGTTGCAAACGATCCCCTGACAGGTTTTTCGGTGGAAACAGATGGGTTTTTATCATGGAAACAGAATGAGCCCTCGAGGTCTGAACAACTTTTTTTTGAAAAAATCCCTAAGCCGCGCGGTCACAATTTCAGCAAAAATCTGACGTTCTGCAATTCACTCAAAAATGTTGCCAAAGTGTTGCAAACGATCCCCTGACAGGTTTTTTGGTGGAAACAGATGGGTTTTTATCATGGAAACAGAATGAGCCCTCGAGGTCTGAACAACTTTTTTTTGAAAAAATCCCGAAGCCGCGCGGTCACAATTTCAGCAAAAATCTGATGTTCTGCAATTCACTCAAAAATGGTGCCAAAGTGCTGCAAACGATCTCCTCACAGGTTTTTCGGTGGAAACAGATGGGTTTTTATCATTGAAACAGAATGAGCCCTCGAGGGCTGAACAACTGCTTTTTTTAAAAAAATCCCTAAGCCGCGCGGTCACAATTTCAGCAAAAATCTGACGTTCTGCAATTCACTCAAAAATGGTGCCAAAGTGTTGCAAACGATCCCCTGACAGGTTTTTCGTTGGAAACAGATGGGTTTTTATCATGGAAACAGATTGAGCCCTCGAGGTCTGAACAACTTTTTTTAAAAAAATCCCTAATGCAAACGATCCCCTGAGAGGTTTTTCGGTGGAAACAGATGGATTTTTATCTTTGGAAACAGAATTAGCTCTCCACTTCTGAACTTGCAGAAAAAGTTTTTTTTGAAAAAATCCCTAAGCCGCGCGGTCACAATTTCAGCAAAAATCTGACGTTCTGCAATTCACTCAAAAATGGTGCCAAAGTGTTGCAAACGATCCCCTGACAGGTTTTTCGGTGGAAACAGGTGGGTTTTTATCATGGAAACAGAATGAGCCCTCGAGGTCTGAACAACGTTTTTTTGAAAAAATCCCTAAGCCGAGCGGTCACAATTTCAGCAAAAATCTGACGTTCTGCAATTCACTCAGAAATGGTGCCAAAGTGTTGCAAACGATCCCCTGACAGGTTTTTCGGTGGAAACAGATGGGTTTTTATCATGGAAACAGAATGAGCCCTCGAGGTCTGAACAACTTTTTTTTGAAAAAATCCCTAAGCCGCGCGGTCACAATTTCAGCAAAAATCTGACGTTCTGCAATTCACTCAAAAATGTTGCCAAAGTGTTGCAAACGATCCCCTGACAGGTTTTTGGGTGGAAACAGTTGGGTTTTTATCATGGAAACAGAATGAGCCTTCGAGGTCTGAACAACTTTTTTTTGAAAAAATCCCTAAGCCGCGCGGTCACAATTTCGGCAAAAATCTGACGTTCTGCAATTCACTCAGAAATGGTGCCAAAGTGTTGCAAACGATCTCCTGACAGGTTTTTCGGTGGAAACAGATGGGATTTTATCATTGAAACAGAATGAGCCCTCAAGGTCTGAACAACTGTTTTTTGAAAAAAATCCCTAAGCCGCGCGGTCACAATTTCAGCAAAAATCTGACGTTCTGCAATTCACTCAGAAATGGTGCCAAAGTGTTGCAAACGATCCCCTGACAGGTTTTTCGTTGGAAACAGATGGGTTTTTATCATGGAAACAGAATGAGCCCTCGAGGTCTGAACAACTTTTTTAAAAAAAAATACCTAAGCCGAGCGGTCACAATTTCAGCAAAAATCTGACGTTCTGCAATTCATTCAAAAATGGTGCCAAAATGTTGCAAACGATCCCCTGAGAGGTTTTTCGGTGGAAACAGATGGATTTTTATCATTGGAAACAGAATTAGCTCTCCACTTCTGAACTTGCGGAAAAACTTTTTTTTGAAAAAATCCCTAAGCCGAGCGGTCACAATTTCAGCAAAAATCTGACGTTCTGCAATTCACTCAGAAATGGTGCCAAAGTGTTGCAAACGATCCCCTGACAGGTTTTTCGGTGGAAACAGATGGGTTTTTATCATGGAAACAGAATGAGCCCTCGAGGTCTGAACAACTTTTTTTTGAAAAAATCCCTAAGCCGCGCGGTCACAATTTCAGCAAAAATCTGACGTTCTGCAATTCACTCAAAAATGTTGCCAAAGAGTTGCAAACGATCCCCTGACAGGTTTTTTGGTGGAAACAGATGGGTTTTAATCATGTAAACAGATTGAGCCCTCGAGGTCTGAACAACTTTTTTTTGAAAAAATCCCTAAGCCGCGCGGTCACAATTTCAGCAAAAATCTGACGTTCTGCAATTCACTCAGAAATGGTGCCAAAGTGTTGCAAACGATCCCCTGACAGGTTTTTGGGTGGAAACAGTTGGGTTTTTATCATGGAAACAGAATGAGCCCTCGAGGTCTGAACAACTTTTTTTTGAAAAAATCCCTAAGCCGCGCGGTCACAATTTCAGCAAAAATCTGACGTTCTGCAATTCACTCAGAAATGGGGCCAAAGTGTTGCAAACGATCTCCTCACAGGTTTTTCGGTGGAAACAGATGGGATTTTATCATTGAAACAGAATGAGCCCTCAAGGTCTGAACAACTGTTTTTTGAAAAAAATCCCTAAGCCGCGCGGTCACAATTTCAGCAAAAATCTGACGTTCTGCAATTCACTCAAAAATGGTGCCAAAGTGTTGCAAACGATCCCCTGACAGGTTTTTCGTTGGAAACAGATGGGTTTTTATCATGGAAACAGAATGAGCCCTCGAGGTCTGAACAACTTTTTAAAAAAAAAATACCTAAGCCGAGCGGTCACAATTTCAGCAAAAATCTGACGTTCTGCAATTCATTCAAAAATGGTGCCAAAATGTTGCAAACGATCCCCTGAGAGGTTTTTCGGTGGAAACAGATGGATTTTTATCATTGGAAACAGAATTAGCTCTCCACTTCTGAACTTGCGGAAAAACTTTTTTTTGAAAAAATCCCTAAGCCGCGCGGTCACAATTTCAGCAAAATTCTGACGTTCTGCAATTCACTCAAAAATGGTGCCAAAGTGTTGCAAACGATCCCCTGACAGGTTTTTCGGTGGAAACAGATGGGTTTTTATCATGGAAACAGAATGAGCCCTCGAGGTCTGAACAACTTTTTTTTTAAAAAAATACCTAAGCCGCGCGGTCACAATTTCAGCAAAAATCTGACGTTCTGCAATTCATTCAAAAATGTTGCCAAAGTGTTGCAAACGATCCCCTGAGAGGTTTTTCGGTGGAAACAGATGGATTTTTATCTTTGGAAACAGAATTAGCTCTCCACTTCTGAACTTGTGGAAAAAGATTTTTTTGAAAAAATCCCTAAGCCGCGCGGTCACAATTTCAGCAAAATTCTGACGTTCTGCAATTCACTCAAAAATGGTGCCAAAGTGTTGCAAACGATCCGCTGACAGGTTTTTCGGTGGAAACAGATGGGTTTTTATCATGGAAACAGAATGAGCCCTCGAGGTCTGAACAACTTTTTTTTGAAAAAATCCCTAAGCCGCGCGGTCACAATTTCAGCAAAAATCTGACGTTCTGCAATTCACTCAAAAATGGTGCCAAAGTGTTGCAAACGATTCCCTGACATGTTTTTCGGTGGAAACAGATGGATTTTTATCATGGAAACAGATTGAGCCCTCAAGGTCTGAACAACTTTTTTTTGAAAAAATCCCGAAGCCGCGCGGTCACAATTTCAGCAAAAATCTGACGTTCTGCAATTCACTCAAAAATGGTGCCAAAGTGTTGCAAACGATCCCCTGACAGGTTTTTGGGTGGAAACAGATGGATTTTTATCATGGAAACAGAATGAGCCCTCGAGGTCTGAACAACTTTTTTTTGAAAAAATCCCGAAGCCGCGCGGTCACAATTTCAGCAAAAATCTGACTTTCTGCAATTCACTCAGAAATGTTGCCAAAGTGTTGCAAACGATCCCCTGACAGGTTTTTGGGTGGAAACAGATGGATTTTTATCATGGAAACAGAATGAGCCCTCGAGGTCTGAACAACTTTTTTTTGAAAAAATCCCTAAGCCGCGCGGTCACAATTTCAGCAAAAATCTGACGTTCTGCAATTCATTCAAAAATGTTGCCAAAGTGTTGCAAACGATCCCCTGAGAGGTTTTTCGGTGGAAACAGATGGATTTTTATCTTTGGAAACAGAATTAGCTCTCCAGTTCTGAACTTGCGGAAAAAGTTTTTTTTGAAAAAATCCCTAAGCCGCGCGGTCACAATTTCAGCAAAAATCTGACGTTCTGCAATTCACTCAAAAATGGTGCCAAAGTGTTGCAAACGATCCCCTGACAGGTTTTTCGTTGGAAACAGATAGGTTTTTATCATGGAAACAGATTGAGCCCTCGAGGTCTGAACAACTTTTTTTTAAAAAAATACCTAAGCCGCGCGGTCACAATTTCAGCAAAAATCTGACGTTCTGCAATTCATTCAAAAATGTTGCCAAAGTGTTGCAAACGATCCCCTGAGAGGTTTTTCGGTGGAAACAGATGGGTTTTTATCATGGAAACAGAATGAGCCCTCGAGGTCTGAACACCTTTTTTTTGAAAAATTCCCTAAGCCGCGCGGTCACAATTTCAGCAAAAATCTGACGTTCTGCAATTCACTCAAAAATGGTGCCAAAGTGTTGCAAACGATCCCTGACAGGTTTTACGGTGGAAACAGATGGATTTTTATCATGGAAACAGATTGAGCCCTTGAGGTCTGAACAACTTTTTTTTGAAAAAATCCCTAAGCCGCGCGGTCACAATTTCAGCAAAAATCTGACGTTCTGCAATTCACTCAAAAATGGTGCCAAAGTGTTGCAAACGATCTCCTGACAGGTTTTTCGGTGGAAACAGATTGGTTTTTATCATGGAAACAGATTGAGCCCTCGAGGTCTGAACAACTTTTTTTTGAAAAAATCCCGAAGCCGCGCGGTCACAATTTCAGCAAAAATCTGACGTTCTGCAATTCACTCAGAAATGGTGCCAAAGTGTTGCAAACGATCCCCTGACAGGTTTTTCGGTGGAAACAGATGGGTTTTTATCATGGAAACAGAATGAGCCCTCGAGGTCCCAACAACTTTTTTTTGAAAAAATCCCTAAGCCGCGCGGTCACAATTTCAGCAAAAATCTGACGTTCTGCAATTCACTCAAAAATGGTGCCAAAGTGTTGCAAACGATCCCCTGACAGGTTTTTCGTTGGAAACAGATAGGTTTTTATCATGGAAACAGAATGAGCCCTCGAGGTCTGAACAACTTTTTTTTGAAAAAATCCCTAAGCCGCGCGGTCACAATTTCAGCAAAAATCTGACGTTCTGCAATTCCCTCAGAAATGGTGCCAAAGTGTTGCAAACGATCCCCTGACAGGTTTTTTGGTGGAAACAGATGGGTTTTTATCATGGAAACAGATTGAGCCCTCGAGGTCTGAACAACTTTTTTTTGAAAAAATCCCTAAGCCGCGCGGTCACAATTTCAGCAAAAATCTGACGTTCTGCAATTCACTCAGAAATGGTGCCAAAGTGTTGCAAACGATCCCCTGACAGGTTTTTCGGTGGAAACAGATGGGTTTTTTTCATGGAAACAGAATGAGCCCTCGAGGTCTGAACAACTTTTTTTTGAAAAAATCCCTAAGCCGCGCGGTCACAATTTCAGCAAAAATCTGACGTTCTGCAATTCACTCAGAAATGGTGCCAAAGTGTTGCAAACGATCTCCTCACAGGTTTTTCGGTGGAAACAGATGGGATTTTATCATTGAAACAGAATGAGCCCTAAGGGTCTGAACAACTGTTTTTTGAAAATAATCCCGAAGCCGCGCGGTCACAATTTCAGCAAAATTCTGACTTTCTGCAATTCACTCAGAAATGTTGCCAAAGTGTTGCAAACAATCCCCTGACAGGTTTTTCGGTGGAAACAGAAGGGTTTTTATCATGGAAACAGAATGAGCCCTCGAGGTCTGAACAACTTTTTTTTGAAAAAATCCCTAAGCCGCGCGGTCACAATTTCAGCAAAAATCTGACGTTCTGCAATTCACTCAGAAATGGTGCCAAAGTGTTGCAAACGATCCCTGACAGGTTTTTGGGTTGAAACAGATGGGTTTTTATCATGGAAACAGAATGAGCCCTCGAGGTCTGAACACCTTTTTTTTGAAAAATTCCCTAAGCCGCGCGGTCACAATTTCAGCAAAAATCTGACGTTCTGCAATTCACTCAAAAATGGTGCCAAAGTGTTGCAAACGATCCCTGACAGGTTTTACGGTGGAAACAGATGGGTTTTTATCATGGAAACAGATTGAGCCCTCGAGGTCTGAACAACTTTTTTTTGAAAAAATCCCGAAGCCGCGCGGTCACAATTTCAGCAAAAATCTGACGTTCTGCAATTCACTCAGAAATGGTGCCAAAGTGTTGCAAACGATCCCCTGACAGGTTTTTCGGTGGAAACGGATGGGTTTTTATCATGGAAACAGAATGAGCCCTCGAGGTCCCAACAACTTTTTTTTGAAAAAATCCCTAAGCCGCGCGGTCACAATTTCAGCAAAAATCTGACGTTCTGCAATTCACTCAAAAATGGTGCCAAAGTGTTGCAAACGATCCCCTGACAGGTTTTTTGGTGGAAACAGATGGGTTTTTATCATGGAAACAGATTGAGCCCTCGAGGTCTGAACAACTTTTTTTTGAAAAAATCCCTAAGCCGCGGGGTCACAATTTCAGCAAAAATCTGACGTTCTGCAATTCACTCAGAAATGGGGCCAAAGTGTTGCAAACGATCTCCTCACAGGTTTTTCGGTGGAAACAGATGGGATTTTATCATTGAAACAGAATGAGCCCTCAAGGTCTGAACAACTGTTTTTTGAAAAAAATCCCTAAGCCGCGCGGTCACAATTTCAGCAAAAATCTGACGTTCTGCAATTCACTCAAAAATGGTGCCAAAGTGTTGCAAACGATCCCCTGACAGGTTTTTCGTTGGAAACAGATGGGTTTTTATCATGGAAACAGAATGAGCCCTCGAGGTCTGAACAACTTTTTTAAAAAAAAATACCTAAGCCGAGCGGTCACAATTTCAGCAAAAATCTGACGTTCTGCAATTCATTCAAAAATGGTGCCAAAATGTTGCAAACGATCCCCTGAGAGGTTTTTCGGTGGAAACAGATGGATTTTTATCATTGGAAACAGAATTAGCTCTCCACTTCTGAACTTGCGGAAAAACTTTTTTTTGAAAAAATCCCTAAGCCGCGCGGTCACAATTTCAGCAAAATTCTGACGTTCTGCAATTCACTCAAAAATGGTGCCAAAGTGTTGCAAACGATCCCCTGACAGGTTTTTCGTTGGAAACAGATGGGTTTTTATCATGGAAACAGAATGAGCCCTCGAGGTCTGAACAACTTTTTTTTTAAAAAAATACCTAAGCCGCGCGGTCACAATTTCAGCAAAAATCTGACGTTCTGCAATTCATTCAAAAATGTTGCCAAAGTGTTGCAAACGATCCCCTGAGAGGTTTTTCGGTGGAAACAGATGGATTTTTATCTTTGGAAACAGAATTAGCTCTCCACTTCTGAACTTGTGGAAAAAGATTTTTTTGAAAAAATCCCTAAGCCGCGCGGTCACAATTTCAGCAAAATTCTGACGTTCTGCAATTCACTCAAAAATGGTGCCAAAGTGTTGCAAACGATCCGCTGACAGGTTTTTCGGTGGAAACAGATGGGTTTTTATCATGGAAACAGAATGAGCCCTCGAGGTCTGAACAACTTTTTTTTGAAAAAATCCCTAAGCCGCGCGGTCACAATTTCAGCAAAAATCTGACGTTCTGCAATTCACTCAAAAATGGTGCCAAAGTGTTGCAAACGATTCCCTGACAGGTTTTTCGGTGGAAACAGATGGATTTTTATCATGGAAACAGATTGAGCCCTCAAGGTCTGAACAACTTTTTTTTGAAAAAATCCCGAAGCCGCGCGGTCACAATTTCAGCAAAAATCTGACTTTCTGCAATTCACTCAGAAATGTTGCCAAAGTGTTGCAAACGATCCCCTGACAGGTTTTTGGGTGGAAACAGATGGATTTTTATCATGGAAACAGAATGAGCCCTCGAGGTCTGAACAACTTTTTTTTGAAAAAATCCCTAAGCCGCGCGGTCACAATTTCAGCAAAAATCTGACGTTCTGCAATTCATTCAAAAATGTTGCCAAAGTGTTGCAAACGATCCCCTGAGAGGTTTTTCGGTGGAAACAGATGGATTTTTATCTTTGGAAACAGAATTAGCTCTCCAGTTCTGAACTTGCGGAAAAAGTTTTTTTTTGAAAAAATCCCTAAGCCGCGCGGTCACAATTTCAGCAAAAATCTGACGTTCTGCAATTCACTCAAAAATGGTGCCAAAGTGTTGCAAACGATCCCCTGACAGGTTTTTCGGTGGAAACAGATGGGTTTTTATCATGGAAACAGATTGAGCCCTCGAGGTCTGAACAACTTTTTTTTGAAAAAATCCCGAAGCCGCGCGGTCACAATTTCAGCAAAAATCTGACGTTCTGCAATTCACTCAGAAATGGTGCCAAAGTGTTGCAAACGATTCCCTGACAGGTTTTTCGGTGGAAACAGATGGATTTTTATCATGGAAACAGATTGAGCCCTCAAGGTCTGAACAACTTTTTTTTGAAAAAATCCCGAAGCCGCGCGGTCACAATTTCAGCAAAAATCTGACTTTCTGCAATTCACTCAGAAATGTTGCCAAAGTGTTGCAAACGATCCCCTGACAGGTTTTTGGGTGGAAACAGATGGATTTTTATCATGGAAACAGAATGAGCCCTCGAGGTCTGAACAACTTTTTTTTGAAAAAATCCCTAAGCCGCGCGGTCACAATTTCAGCAAAAATCTGACGTTCTGCAATTCATTCAAAAATGTTGCCAAAGTGTTGCAAACGATCCCCTGAGAGGTTTTTCGGTGGAAACAGATGGATTTTTATCTTTGGAAACAGAATTAGCTCTCCAGTTCTGAACTTGCGGAAAAAGTTTTTTTTGAAAAAATCCCTAAGCCGCGCGGTCACAATTTCAGCAAAAATCTGACGTTCTGCAATTCACTCAAAAATGGTGCCAAAGTGTTGCAAACGATCCCCTGACAGGTTTTTCGTTGGAAACAGATAGGTTTTTATCATGGAAACAGATTGAGCCCTCGAGGTCTGAACAACTTTTTTTAAAAAAAATACCTAAGCCGCGCGGTCACAATTTCAGCAAAAATCTGACGTTCTGCAATTCATTCAAAAATGTTGCCAAAGTGTTGCAAACGATCCCCTGAGAGGTTTTTCGGTGGAAACAGATGGGTTTTTATCATGGAAACAGAATGAGCCCTCGAGGTCTGAACACCTTTTTTTTTGAAAAATTCCCTAAGCCGCGCGGTCACAATTTCAGCAAAAATCTGACGTTCTGCAATTCACTCAAAAATGGTGCCAAAGTGTTGCAAACGATCCCTGACAGGTTTTACGGTGGAAACAGATGGATTTTTATCATGGAAACAGATTGAGCCCTTGAGGTCTGAACAACTTTTTTTTGAAAAAATCCCTAAGCCGCGCGGTCACAATTTCAGCAAAAATCTGACGTTCTGCAATTCACTCAAAAATGGTGCCAAAGTGTTGCAAACGATCTCCTGACAGGTTTTTCGGTGGAAACAGATTGGTTTTTATCATGGAAACAGATTGAGCCCTCGAGGTCTGAACAACTTTTTTTTGAAAAAATCCCGAAGCCGCGCGGTCACAATTTCAGCAAAAATCTGACGTTCTGCAATTCACTCAGAAATGGTGCCAAAGTGTTGCAAACGATCCCCTGACAGGTTTTTCGGTGGAAACAGATGGGTTTTTATCATGGAAACAGAATGAGCCCTCGAGGTCCCAACAACTTTTTTTTGAAAAAATCCCTAAGCCGCGCGGTCACAATTTCAGCAAAAATCTGACGTTCTGCAATTCACTCAAAAATGGTGCCAAAGTGTTGCAAACGATCCCCTGACAGGTTTTTCGTTGGAAACAGATAGGTTTTTATCATGGAAACAGAATGAGCCCTCGAGGTCTGAACAACTTTTTTTTGAAAAAATCCCTAAGCCGCGCGGTCACAATTTCAGCAAAAATCTGACGTTCTGCAATTCCCTCAGAAATGGTGCCAAAGTGTTGCAAACGATCCCCTGACAGGTTTTTTGGTGGAAACAGATGGGTTTTTATCATGGAAACAGATTGAGCCCTCGAGGTCTGAACAACTTTTTTTTGAAAAAATCCCTAAGCCGCGCGGTCACAATTTCAGCAAAAATCTGACGTTCTGCAATTCACTCAGAAATGGTGCCAAAGTGTTGCAAACGATCCCCTGACAGGTTTTTCGGTGGAAACAGATGGGTTTTTTTCATGGAAACAGAATGAGCCCTCGAGGTCTGAACAACTTTTTTTTGAAAAAATCCCTAAGCCGCGCGGTCACAATTTCAGCAAAAATCTGACGTTCTGCAATTCACTCAGAAATGGTGCCAAAGTGTTGCAAACGATCTCCTCACAGGTTTTTCGGTGGAAACAGATGGGATTTTATCATTGAAACAGAATGAGCCCTCAGGGTCTGAACAACTGTTTTTTGAAAATAATCCCGAAGCCGCGCGGTCACAATTTCAGCAAAATTCTGACTTTCTGCAATTCACTCAGAAATGTTGCCAAAGTGTTGCAAACAATCCCCTGACAGGTTTTTCGGTGGAAACAGAAGGGTTTTTATCATGGAAACAGAATGAGCCCTCGAGGTCTGAACAACTTTTTTTTGAAAAAATCCCTAAGCCGCGCGGTCACAATTTCAGCAAAAATCTGACGTTCTGCAATTCACTCAGAAATGGTGCCAAAGTGTTGCAAACGATCCCTGACAGGTTTTTGGGTTGAAACAGATGGGTTTTTATCATGGAAACAGAATGAGCCCTCGAGGTCTGAACACCTTTTTTTTGAAAAATTCCCTAAGCCGCGCGGTCACAATTTCAGCAAAAATCTGACGTTCTGCAATTCACTCAAAAATGGTGCCAAAGTGTTGCAAACGATCCCTGACAGGTTTTACGGTGGAAACAGATGGGTTTTTATCATGGAAACAGATTGAGCCCTCGAGGTCTGAACAACTTTTTTTTGAAAAAATCCCGAAGCCGCGCGGTCACAATTTCAGCAAAAATCTGACGTTCTGCAATTCACTCAGAAATGGTGCCAAAGTGTTGCAAACGATCCCCTGACAGGTTTTTCGGTGGAAACAGATGGGTTTTTATCATGGAAACAGAATGAGCCCTCGAGGTCCCAACAACTTTTTTTTGAAAAAATCCCTAAGCCGCGCGGTCACAATTTCAGCAAAAATCTGACGTTCTGCAATTCACTCAAAAATGGTGCCAAAGTGTTGCAAACGATCCCCTGACAGGTTTTTTGGTGGAAACAGATGGGTTTTTATCATGGAAACAGATTGAGCCCTCGAGGTCTGAACAACTTTTTTTTGAAAAAATCCCTAAGCCGCGGGGTCACAATTTCAGCAAAAATCTGACGTTCTGCAATTCACTCAGAAATGGTGCCAAAGTGTTGCAAACGATCCCCTGACAGATTTTTCGGTGGAAACAGATGGGTTTTTTTCATGGAAACAGAATGAGCCCTCGAGGTCTGAACAACTTTTTTTTGAAAAAATCCCTAAGCCGCGCGGTCACAATTTCAGCAAAAATCTGACGTTCTGCAATTCACTCAGAAATGGTGCCAAAGTGTTGCAAACGATCTCCTCACAGGTTTTTCGGTGGAAACAGATGGGATTTTATCATTGAAACAGAATGAGCCCTCAGGGTCTGAACAACTGTTTTTTGAAAATAATCCCTAAGCCGCGCGGTCACAATTTCAGCAAAATTCTGACGTTCTGCAATTCACTCAAAAATGGTGCCAAAGTGTTGCAAACGATCCGCTGACAGGTTTTTCGGTGGAAACAGATGGGTTTTTATCATGGAAACAGAATGAGCCCTCGAGGTCTGAACAACTTTTTTTTGAAAAAATCCCTAAGCCGCGCGGTCACAATTTCAGCAAAAATCTGACGTTCTGCAATTCACTCAAAAATGGTGCCAAAGTGTTGCAAACGATTCCCTGACAGGTTTTTGGGTGGAAACAGATGGATTTTTATCATGGAAACAGATTGAGCCCTCAAGGTCTGAACAACTTTTTTTTGAAAAAATCCCGAAGCCGCGCGGTCACAATTTCAGCAAAAATCTGACTTTCTGCAATTCACTCAGAAATGTTGCCAAAGTGTTGCAAACAATCCCCTGACAGGTTTTTCGGTGGAAACAGAAGGGTTTTTATCATGGAAACAGAATGAGCCCTCGAGGTCTGAACAACTTTTTTTTGAAAAAATCCCTAAGCCGCGCGGTCACAATTTCAGCAAAAATCTGACGTTCTGCAATTCACTCAAAAATGTTGCCAAAGTGTTGCAAACGATCCCCTGACACGTTTTTTGGTGGAAACAGATGGGTTTTTATCATGGAAACAGAATGAGCCCTCGAGGTCTGAACAACTTTTTTTTGAAAAAATCCCTAAGCCGCGCGGTCCCAATTTCAGCAAAAATCTGATGTTCTGCAATTCACTCAGAAATGGTGCCAAAGTGTTGCAAACGATCTCCTCACAGGTTTTTCGGTGGAAACAGATGGGATTTTATCATTGAAACAGAATGAGCCCTCAGGGTCTGAACAACTGTTTTTTGAAAAAAATCCCTAAGCCGCGCGGTCACAATTTCAGCAAAAATCTGACGTTCTGCAATTCACTCAAAAATGGTGCCAAAGTGTTGCAAACGATCCCCTGGCAGGTTTTTCGTTGGAAACAGATGGGTTTTTATCATGGAAACAGAATGAGCCCTCGAGGTCTGAACAACTTTTTTTTGAAAAAATCCCTAAGCCGCGCGGTCACAATTTCAGCAAAATTCTGACGTTCTGCAATTCATTCAAAAATGTTGCCAAAGTGTTGCAAACGATCCCCTGAGAGGTTTTTCGGTGGAAACAGATGGATTTTTATCTTTGGAAACAGAATTAGCTCTCCAGTTCTGAACTTGCGGAAAAAGTTTTTTTGAAAAAATCCCTAAGCCGCGCGGTCACAATTTCAGCAAAAATCTGACGTTCTGCAATTCACTCAAAAATGGTGCCAAAGTGTTGCAAACGATCCCCTGACAGGTTTTTCGTTGGAAACAGATAGGTTTTTATCATGGAAACAGATTGAGCCCTCGAGGTCTGAACAACTTTTTTTTAAAAAAATACCTAAGCCGCGCGGTCACAATTTCAGCAAAAATCTGACGTTCTGCAATTCATTCAAAAATGTTGCCAAAGTGTTGCAAACGATCCCCTGAGAGGTTTTTCGGTGGAAACAGATGGGTTTTTATCATGGAAACAGAATGAGCCCTCGAGGTCTGAACAACTTTTTTTTGAAAAAATCCCTAAGCCGCGCGGTCACAATTTCAGCAAAAATCTGACGTTCTGCAATTCACTCAGAAATGGTGCCAAAGTGTTGCAAACGATCCCTGACAGGTTTTTCGGTGGAAACAGATGGGTTTTTATCATGGAAACAGAATGAGCCCTCAAGGTCTGAACACCTTTTTTTTGAAAAATTCCCTAAGCCGCGCGGTCACAATTTCAGCAAAAATCTGACGTTCTGCAATTCACTCAAAAATGGTGCCAAAGTGTTGCAAACGATCCCTGACAGGTTTTACGGTGGAAACAGATGGATTTTTATCATGGAAACAGATTGAGCCCTCGAGGTCTGAACAACTTTTTTTTGAAAAAAATCCCTAAGCCGCGCGGTCACAATTTCAGCAAAAATCTGACGTTCTGCAATTCACTCAAAAATGGTGCCAAAGTGTTGCAAACGATCTCCTGACAGGTTTTTCGGTGGAAACAGATTGGTTTTTATCATGGAAACAGATTGAGCCCTCGAGGTCTGAACAACTTTTTTTTGAAAAAATCCCGAAGCCGCGCGGTCACAATTTCAGCAAAAATCTGACGTTCTGCAATTCACTCAGAAATGGTGCCAAAGTGTTGCAAACGATTCCCTGACAGGTTTGTTGGTGGAAACAGATGGATTTTTATCATGGAAACAGATTGAGCCCTCAAGGTCTGAACAACTTTTTTTTGAAAAAATCCCGAAGCCGCGCGGTCACAATTTCAGCAAAAATCTGACTTTCTGCAATTCACTCAGAAATGTTGCCAAAGTGTTGCAAACGATCCCCTGACAGGTTTTTGGGTGGAAACAGATGGATTTTTATCATGGAAACAGAATGAGCCCTCGAGGTCTGAACAACTTTTTTTTGAAAAAATCCCTAAGCCGCGCGGTCACAATTTCAGCAAAAATCTGACGTTCTGCAATTCATTCAAAAATGTTGCCAAAGTGTTGCAAACGATCCCCTGAGAGGTTTTTCGGTGGAAACAGATGGATTTTTATCTTTGGAAACAGAATTAGCTCTCCAGTTCTGAACTTGCGGAAAAAGTTTTTTTTGAAAAAATCCCTAAGCCGCGCGGTCACAATTTCAGCAAAAATCTGACGTTCTGCAATTCACTCAAAAATGGTGCCAAAGTGTTGCAAACGATCCCCTGACAGGTTTTTCGGTGGAAACAGATGGGTTTTTATCATGGAAACAGATTGAGCCCTCGAGGTCTGAACAACTTTTTTTTGAAAAATTCCCTAAGCCGCGCGGTCACAATTTCAGCAAAAATCTGACGTTCTGCAATTCACTCAGAAATGGTGCCAAAGTGTTGCAAACGATTCCCTGACAGGTTTTTCGGTGGAAACAGATGGATTTTTATCATGGAAACAGATTGAGCCCTCAAGGTCTGAACAACTTTTTTTTGAAAAAATCCCGAAGCCGCGCGGTCACAATTTCAGCAAAAATCTGACTTTCTGCAATTCACTCAGAAATGTTGCCAAAGTGTTGCAAACGATCCCCTGACAGGTTTTTGGGTGGAAACAGATGGATTTTTATCATGGAAACAGAATGAGCCCTCGAGGTCTGAACAACTTTTTTTTGAAAAAATCCCTAAGCCGCGCGGTCACAATTTCAGCAAAAATCTGACGTTCTGCAATTCATTCAAAAATGTTGCCAAAGTGTTGCAAACGATCCCCTGAGAGGTTTTTCGGTGGAAACAGATGGATTTTTATCTTTGGAAACAGAATTAGCTCTCCAGTTCTGAACTTGCGGAAAAAGTTTTTTTTGAAAAAATCCCTAAGCCGCGCGGTCACAATTTCAGCAAAAATCTGACGTTCTGCAATTCACTCAAAAATGGTGCCAAAGTGTTGCAAACGATCCCCTGACAGGTTTTTCGTTGGAAACAGATAGGTTTTTATCATGGAAACAGATTGAGCCCTCGAGGTCTGAACAACTTTTTTTAAAAAAAATACCTAAGCCGCGCGGTCACAATTTCAGCAAAAATCTGACGTTCTGCAATTCATTCAAAAATGTTGCCAAAGTGTTGCAAACGATCCCCTGAGAGGTTTTTCGGTGGAAACAGATGGGTTTTTATCATGGAAACAGAATGAGCCCTCGAGGTCTGAACAACTTTTTTTTGAAAAAATCCCTAAGCCGCGCGGTCACAATTTCAGCAAAAATCTGACGTTCTGCAATTCACTCAGAAATGGTGCCAAAGTGTTGCAAACGATCCCTGACAGGTTTTTCGGTGGAAACAGATGGGTTTTTATCATGGAAACAGATTGAGCCCTCAAGGTCTGAACAACTTTTTTTTGAAAAAATCCCGAAGCCGCGCGGTCACAATTTCAGCAAAAATCTGACGTTCTGCAATTCACTCAGAAATGGTGCCAAAGTGTTGCAAACGATTCCCTGACAGGTTTGTCGGTGGAAACAGATGGATTTTTATCATGGAAACAGATTGAGCCCTCAAGGTCTGAACAACTTTTTTTTGAAAAAATCCCGAAGCCGCGCGGTCACAATTTCAGCAAAAATCTGACTTTCTGCAATTCACTCAGAAATGTTGCCAAAGTGTTGCAAACGATCCCCTGACAGGTTTTTGGGTGGAAACAGATGGATTTTTATCATGGAAACAGAATGAGCCCTCGAGGTCTGAACAACTTTTTTTTGAAAAAATCCCTAAGCCGCGCGGTCACAATTTCAGCAAAAATCTGACGTTCTGCAATTCATTCAAAAATGTTGCCAAAGTGTTGCAAACGATCCCCTGAGAGGTTTTTCGGTGGAAACAGATGGATTTTTATCTTTGGAAACAGAATTAGCTCTCCAGTTCTGAACTTGCGGAAAAAGTTTTTTTTGAAAAAATCCCTAAGCCGCGCGGTCACAATTTCAGCAAAAATCTGACGTTCTGCAATTCACTCAAAAATGGTGCCAAAGTGTTGCAAACGATCCCCTGACAGGTTTTTCGGTGGAAACAGATGGGTTTTTATCATGGAAACAGATTGAGCCCTCGAGGTCTGAACAACTTTTTTTTGAAAAATTCCCTAAGCCGCGCGGTCACAATTTCAGCAAAAATCTGACGTTCTGCAATTCACTCAGAAATGGTGCCAAAGTGTTGCAAACGATTCCCTGACAGGTTTTTCGGTGGAAACAGATGGATTTTTATCATGGAAACAGATTGAGCCCTCAAGGTCTGAACAACTTTTTTTGAAAAAATCCCGAAGCCGCGCGGTCACAATTTCAGCAAAAATCTGACTTTCTGCAATTCACTCAGAAATGTTGCCAAAGTGTTGCAAACGATCCCCTGACAGGTTTTTGGGTGGAAACAGATGGATTTTTATCATGGAAACAGAATGAGCCCTCGAGGTCTGAACAACTTTTTTTTGAAAAAATCCCTAAGCCGCGCGGTCACAATTTCAGCAAAAATCTGACGTTCTGCAATTCATTCAAAAATGTTGCCAAAGTGTTGCAAACGATCCCCTGAGAGGTTTTTCGGTGGAAACAGATGGATTTTTATCTTTGGAAACAGAATTAGCTCTCCAGTTCTGAACTTGCGGAAAAAGTTTTTTTTGAAAAAATCCCTAAGCCGCGCGGTCACAATTTCAGCAAAAATCTGACGTTCTGCAATTCACTCAAAAATGGTGCCAAAGTGTTGCAAACGATCCCCTGACAGGTTTTTCGTTGGAAACAGATAGGTTTTTATCATGGAAACAGATTGAGCCCTCGAGGTCTGAACAACTTTTTTTTGAAAAAATCCCTAAGCCGCGCGGTCACAATTTCAGCAAAAATCTGACGTTCTGCAATTCATTCAAAAATGTTGCCAAAGTGTTGCAAACGATCCCCTGAGAGGTTTTTCGGTGGAAACAGATGGATTTTTATCTTTGGAAACAGAATTAGCTCTCCAGTTCTGAACTTGCGGAAAAAGTTTTTTTTGAAAAAATCCCTAAGCCGCGCGGTCACAATTTCAGCAAAAATCTGACGTTCTGCAATTCATTCAAAAATGTTGCCAAAGTGTTGCAAACGATCCCCTGAGAGGTTTTTCGGTGGAAACAGATGGGTTTTTATCATGGAAACAGAATGAGCCCTCGAGGTCTGAACAACTTTTTTTTGAAAAAATCCCTAAGCCGCGCGGTCACAATTTCAGCAAAAATCTGACGTTCTGCAATTCACTCAGAAATGGTGCCAAAGTGTTGCAAACGATCCCTGACAGGTTTTTCGGTGGAAACAGATGGGTTTTTATCATGGAAACAGAATGAGCCCTCAAGGTCTGAACACCTTTTTTTTGAAAAATTCCCTAAGCCGCGCGGTCACAATTTCAGCAAAAATCTGACGTTCTGCAATTCACTCAAAAATGGTGCCAAAGTGTTGCAAACGATCCCTGACAGGTTTTACGGTGGAAACAGATGGATTTTTATCATGGAAACAGATTGAGCCCTCGAGGTCTGAACAACTTTTTTTTGAAAAAATCCCTAAGCCGCGCGGTCACAATTTCAGCAAAAATCTGACGTTCTGCAATTCACTCAAAAATGGTGCCAAAGTGTTGCAAACGATCTCCTGACAGGTTTTTCGGTGGAAACAGATTGGTTTTTATCATGGAAACAGATTGAGCCCTCGAGGTCTGAACAACTTTTTTTTGAAAAAATCCCGAAGCCGCGCGGTCACAATTTCAGCAAAAATCTGACGTTCTGCAATTCACTCAGAAATGGTGCCAAAGTGTTGCAAACGATCCCCTGACAGGTTTTTCGGTGGAAACAGATGGGTTTTTATCATGGAAACAGAATGAGCCCTCGAGGTCCCAACAACTTTTTTTTGAAAAAATCCCTAAGCCGCGCGGTCACAATTTCAGCAAAAATCTGACGTTCTGCAATTCACTCAAAAATGGTGCCAAAGTGTTGCAAACGATCCCCTGACAGGTTTTTCGTTGGAAACAGATAGGTTTTTATCATGGAAACAGAATGAGCCCTCGAGGTCTGAACAACTTTTTTTTGAAAAAATCCCTAAGCCGCGCGGTCACAATTTCAGCAAAAATCTAACGTTCTGCAATTCCCTCAGAAATGGTGCCAAAGTGTTGCAAACGATCCCCTGACAGGTTTTTTGGTGGAAACAGATGGGTTTTTATCATGGAAACAGATTGAGCCCTCGAGGTCTGAACAACTTTTTTTTGAAAAAATCCCTAAGCCGCGCGGTCACAATTTCAGCAAAAATCTGACGTTCTGCAATTCACTCAGAAATGGTGCCAAAGTGTTGCAAACTATCCCCTGACAGGTTTTTCGGTGGAAACAGATGGGTTTTTTTCATGGAAACAGAATGAGCCCTCGAGGTCTGAACAACTTTTTTTTGAAAAAATCCCTAAGCCGCGCGGTCACAATTTCAGCAAAAATCTGACGTTGTGCAATTCACTCAGAAATGGTGCCAAAGTGTTGCAAACGATCTCCTCACAGGTTTTTCGGTGGAAACAGATGGGATTTTATCATTGAAACAGAATGAGCCCTCAGGGTCTGAACAACTGTTTTTTGAAAATAATCCCGAAGCCGCGCGGTCACAATTTCAGCAAAATTCTGACTTTCTGCAATTCACTCAGAAATGTTGCCAAAGTGTTGCAAACAATCCCCTGACAGGTTTTTCGGTGGAAACAGAAGGGTTTTTATCATGGAAACAGAATGAGCCCTCGAGGTCTGAACAACTTTTTTTTGAAAAAATCCCGAAGCCGCGCGGTCACAATTTCAGCAAAAATCTGACGTTCTGCAATTCACTCAGAAATGGTGCCAAAGTGTTGCAAACGATCCCTGACAGGTTTTTGGGTTGAAACAGATGGGTTTTTATCATGGAAACAGAATGAGCCCTCGAGGTCTGAACACCTTTTTTTTGAAAAATTCCCTAAGCCGCGCGGTCACAATTTCAGCAAAAATCTGACGTTCTGCAATTCACTCAAAAATGGTGCCAAAGTGTTGCAAACGATCCCTGACAGGTTTTACGGTGGAAACAGATGGGTTTTTATCATGGAAACAGATTGAGCCCTCGAGGTCTGAACAACTTTTTTTTGAAAAAATCCCGAAGCCGCGCGGTCACAATTTCAGCAAAAATCTGACGTTCTGCAATTCACTCAGAAATGGTGCCAAAGTGTTGCAAACGATCCCCTGACAGGTTTTTCGGTGGAAACAGATGGGTTTTTATCATGGAAACAGAATGAGCCCTCGAGGTCCCAACAACTTTTTTTTGAAAAAATCCCTAAGCCGCGCGGTCACAATTTCAGCAAAAATCTGACGTTCTGCAATTCACTCAAAAATGGTGCCAAAGTGTTGCAAACGATCCCCTGACAGATTTTTCGGTGGAAACAGATGGGTTTTTATCATGGAAACAGAATGAGCCCTCGAGGTCTGAACAACTTTTTTTTGAAAAAATCCCTAAGCCGCGCGGTCACAATTTCAGCAAAAATCTGATGTTCTGCAATTCACTCAGAAATGGTGCCAAAGTGTTGCAAACGATCTCCTCACAGGTTTTTCGGTGGAAACAGATGGGATTTTATCATTGAAACAGAATGAGCCCTCAGGGTCTGAACAACTGTTTTTTGAAAAAAATCCCTAAGCCGCGCGGTCACAATTTCAGCAAAAATCTGACGTTCTGCAATTCACTCAAAAATGGTGCCAAAGTGTTGCAAACGATCCCCTGGCAGGTTTTTCGTTGGAAACAGATGGGTTTTTATCATGGAAACAGAATGAGCCCTCGAGGTCTGAACAACTTTTTTTTGAAAAAATCCCTAAGCCGCGCGGTCACAATTTCAGCAAAAATCTGACGTTCTGCAATTCATTCAAAAATGTTGCCAAAGTGTTGCAAACGATCCCCTGAGAGGTTTTTCGGTGGAAACAGATGGATTTTTATCTTTGGAAACAGAATTAGCTCTCCAGTTCTGAACTTGCGGAAAAAGTTTTTTTTGAAAAAATCCCTAAGCCGCGCGGTCACAATTTCAGCAAAAATCTGACGTTCTGCAATTCATTCAAAAATGGTGCCAAAGTGTTGCAAACGATCCCCTGAGAGGTTTTTCGGTGGAAACAGATGGGTTTTTATCATGGAAACAGAATGAGCCCTCGAGGTCTGAACAACTTTTTTTTGAAAAAATCCCTAAGCCGCGCGGTCACAATTTCAGCAAAAATCTGACGTTCTGCAATTCACTCAGAAATGGTGCCAAAGTGTTGCAAACGATCCCTGACAGGTTTTTCGGTGGAAACAGATGGGTTTTTATCATGGAAACAGAATGAGCCCTCAAGGTCTGAACACCTTTTTTTTGAAAAATTCCCTAAGCCGCGCGGTCACAATTTCAGCAAAAATCTGACGTTCTGCAATTCACTCAAAAATGGTGCCAAAGTGTTGCAAACGATCCCTGACAGGTTTTACGGTGGAAACAGATGGATTTTTATCATGGAAACAGATTGAGCCCTCGAGGTCTGAACAACTTTTTTTTGAAAAAATCCCTAAGCCGCGCGGTCACAATTTCAGCAAAAATCTGACGTTCTGCAATTCACTCAAAAATTGTGCCAAAGTGTTGCAAACGATCTCCTGACAGGTTTTTCGGTGGAAACAGATTGGTTTTTATCATGGAAACAGATTGAGCCCTCGAGGTCTGAACAACTTTTTTTTGAAAAAATCCCGAAGCCGCGCGGTCACAATTTCAGCAAAAATCTGACGTTCTGCAATTCACTCAGAAATGGTGCCAAAGTGTTGCAAACGATCCCCTGACAGGTTTTTCGGTGGAAACAGATGGGTTTTTATCATGGAAACAGAATGAGCCCTCGAGGTCCCAACAACTTTTTTTTGAAAAAATCCCTAAGCCGCGCGGTCACAATTTCAGCAAAAATCTGACGTTCTGCAATTCACTCAAAAATGGTGCCAAAGTGTTGCAAACGATCCCCTGACAGGTTTTTCGTTGGAAACAGATAGGTTTTTATCATGGAAACAGAATGAGCCCTCGAGGTCTGAACAACTTTTTTTTGAAAAAATCCCTAAGCCGCGCGGTCACAATTTCAGCAAAAATCTGACGTTCTGCAATTCCCTCAGAAATGGTGCCAAAGTGTTGCAAACGATCCCCTGACAGGTTTTTTGGTGGAAACAGATGGGTTTTTATCATGGAAACAGATTGAGCCCTCGAGGTCTGAACAACTTTTTTTTGAAAAAATCCCTAAGCCGCGCGGTCACAATTTCAGCAAAAATCTGACGTTCTGCAATTCACTCAGAAATGGTGCCAAAGTGTTGCAAACGATCCCCTGACAGGTTTTTCGGTGGAAACAGATGGGTTTTTTTCATGGAAACAGAATGAGCCCTCGAGGTCTGAACAACTTTTTTTTGAAAAAATCCCTAAGCCGCGCGGTCACAATTTCAGCAAAAATCTGACGTTCTGCAATTCACTCAGAAATGGTGCCAAAGTGTTGCAAACGATCTCCTCACAGGTTTTTCGGTGGAAACAGATGGGATTTTATCATTGAAACAGAATGAGCCCTCAGGGTCTGAACAACTGTTTTTTGAAAATAATCCCGAAGCCGCGCGGTCACAATTTCAGCAAAAATCTGACTTTCTGCAATTCACTCAGAAATGTTGCCAAAGTGTTGCAAACAATCCCCTGACAGGTTTTTCGGTGGAAACAGAAGGGTTTTTATCATGGAAACAGAATGAGCCCTCGAGGTCTGAACAACTTTTTTTTGAAAAAATCCCTAAGCCGCGCGGTCACAATTTCAGCAAAAATCTGACGTTCTGCAATTCACTCAGAAATGGTGCCAAAGTGTTGCAAACGATCCCTGACAGGTTTTTGGGTTGAAACAGATGGGTTTTTATCATGGAAACAGAATGAGCCCTCGAGGTCTGAACACCTTTTTTTTGAAAAATTCCCTAAGCCGCGCGGTCACAATTTCAGCAAAAATCTGACGTTCTGCAATTCACTCAAAAATGGTGCCAAAGTGTTGCAAACGATCCCTGACAGGTTTTACGGTGGAAACAGATGGGTTTTTATCATGGAAACAGATTGAGCCCTCGAGGTCTGAACAACTTTTTTTTGAAAAAATCCCGAAGCCGCGCGGTCACAATTTCAGCAAAAATCTGACGTTCTGCAATTCACTCAGAAATGGTGCCAAAGTGTTGCAAACGATCCCCTGACAGGTTTTTCGGTGGAAACAGATGGGTTTTTATCATGGAAACAGAATGAGCCCTCGAGGTCCCAACAACTTTTTTTTGAAAAAATCCCTAAGCCGCGCGGTCACAATTTCAGCAAAAATCTGACGTTCTGCAATTCACTCAAAAATGGTGCCAAAGTGTTGCAAACGATCCCCTGACAGGTTTTTTGGTGGAAACAGATGGGTTTTTATCATGGAAACAGATTGAGCCCTCGAGGTCTGAACAACTTTTTTTTGAAAAAATCCCTAAGCCGCGCGGTCACAATTTCAGCAAAAATCTGACGTTCTGCAATTCACTCAGAAATGGTGCCAAAGTGTTGCAAACGATCCCCTGACAGGTTTTTCGGTGGAAACAGATGGGTTTTTTTCATGGAAACAGAATGAGCCCTCGAGGTCTGAACAACTTTTTTTTGAAAAAATCCCTAAGCCGCGCGGTCACAATTTCAGCAAAAATCTGACGTTCTGCAATTCACTCAGAAATGGTGCCAAAGTGTTGCAAACGATCTCCTCACAGGTTTTTCGGTGGAAACAGATGGGATTTTATCATTGAAACAGAATGAGCCCTCAGGGTCTGAACAACTGTTTTTTGAAAATAATCCCTAAGCCGCGCGGTCACAATTTCAGCAAAATTCTGACGTTCTGCAATTCACTCAAAAATGGTGCCAAAGTGTTGCAAACGATCCGCTGACAGGTTTTTCGGTGGAAACAGATGGGTTTTTATCATGGAAACAGAATGAGCCCTCGAGGTCTGAACAACTTTTTTTTGAAAAAATCCCTAAGCCGCGCGGTCACAATTTCAGCAAAAATCTGACGTTCTGCAATTCACTCAAAAATGGTGCCAAAGTGTTGCAAACGATTCCCTGACAGGTTTTTGGGTGGAAACAGATGGATTTTTATCATGGAAACAGATTGAGCCCTCAAGGTCTGAACAACTTTTTTTTGAAAAAATCCCGAAGCCGCGCGGTCACAATTTCAGCAAAAATCTGACTTTCTGCAATTCACTCAGAAATGTTGCCAAAGTGTTGCAAACAATCCCCTGACAGGTTTTTCGGTGGAAACAGAAGGGTTCTTATCATGGAAACAGAATGAGCCCTCGAGGTCTGAACAACTTTTTTTTGAAAAAATCCCTAAGCCGCGCGGTCACAATTTCAGCAAAAATCTGACGTTCTGCAATTCACTCAAAAATGTTGCCAAAGTGTTGCAAACGATCCCCTGACACGTTTTTTGGTGGAAACAGATGGGTTTTTATCATGGAAACAGAATGAGCCCTCGAGGTCTGAACAACTTTTTTTTGAAAAAATCCCTAAGCCGCGCGGTCACAATTTCAGCAAAAATCTGATGTTCTGCAATTCACTCAGAAATGGTGCCAAAGTGTTGCAAACGATCTCCTCACAGGTTTTTCGGTGGAAACAGATGGGATTTTATCATTGAAACAGAATGAGCCCTCAGGGTCTGAACAACTGTTTTTTGAAAAAAATCCCTAAGCCGCGCGGTCACAATTTCAGCAAAAATCTGACGTTCTGCAATTCACTCAAAAATGGTGCCAAAGTGTTGCAAACGATCCCCTGGCAGGTTTTTCGTTGGAAACAGATGGGTTTTTATCATGGAAACAGAATGAGCCCTCGAGGTCTGAACAACTTTTTAAAAAAAAAATACCTAAGCCGCGCGGTCACAATTTCAGCAAAAATCTGACGTTCTGCAATTCATTCAAAAATGGTGCCAAAATGTTGCAAACGATCCCCTGAGAGGTTTTTCGGTGGAAACAGATGGATTTTTATCTTTGGAAACAGAATTATCTCTCCACTTCTGAACTTGCGGAAAAAGTTTTTTTTGAAAAAATCCCTAAGCCGCGCGGTCACAATTTCAGCAAAATTCTGACGTTCTGCAATTCACTCAGAAATGTTGCCAAAGTGTTGCAAACGATCCCCTGAGAGGTTTTTCAGTGGAAACAGATGGGTTTTTATCATGGAAACAGAATGAGCCCTCGAGGTCTGAACAACTTTTTTTTTGAAAAAATCCCTAAGCCGCGCGGTCACAATTTCAGCAAAAATCTGACGTTCTGCAATTCACTCAAAAATGGTGCCAAAGTGTTGCAAACGATTCCCTGACAGGTTTTTGGGTGGAAACAGATGGATTTTTATCATGGAAACAGATTGAGCCCTCAAGGTCTGAACAACTTTTTTTTGAAAAAATCCCGAAGCCGCGCGGTCACAATTTCAGCAAAAATCTGACTTTCTGCAATTCACTCAGAAATGTTGCCAAAGTGTTGCAAACGATCCCCTGACAGGTTTTTCGGTGGAAACAGATGGGTTTTTATCATGGAAACAGAATGAGCCCTCGAGGTCTGAACAACTTTTTTTTGAAAAAATCCCTAAGCCGCGCGGTCACAATTTCAGCAAAAATCTGACGTTCTGCAATTCACTCAAAAATGGTGCCAAAGTGTTGCAAACGATCTCCTCACAGGTTTTTTGGTGGAAACAGATGGGTTTTTATCATGGAAACAGATTGAGCCCTCGAGGTCTGAACAACTTTTTTTTGAAAAAATCCCTAAGCCGCGCGGTCACAATTTCAGCAAAAATCTGACGTTCTGCAATTCACTCAGAAATGGTGCCAAAGTGTTGCAAGCGATCCCCTGACAGGTTTTTCGGTGGAAACAGATGGGTTTTTATCATGGAAACAGAATGAGCCCTCGAGGTCCCAACAACTTTTTTTTGAAAAAATCCCTAAGCCGCGCGGTCACAATTTCAGCAAAAATCTGACGTTCTGCAATTCACTTAGAAATGGTGCCAAAGTGTTGCAAACGATCCCCTGACAGGTTTTACGGTGGAAACAGATGGATTTTTATCATGGAAACAGATTGAGCCCTCGAGGTCCGAACAACTTTTTTTTGAAAAAATCCCGAAGCCGCGCGGTCACAATTTCAGCAAAAATCTGACGTTCTGCAATTCACTCAGAAATGGTGCCAAAGTGTTGCAAACGATCCCCTGACAGGTTTTTCGTTGGAAACAGATGGGTTTTTATCATGGAAACAGAATGAGCCCTCGAGGTCTGAACAACTTTTTTTTGAAAAAATCCCTAAGCCGCGCGGTCACAATTTCAGCAAAAATCTGACGTTCTGCAATTCATTCAAAAATGTTGCCAAAGTGTTGCAAACGATCCCCTGAGAGGTTTTTCGGTGGAAACAGATGGATTTTTATCTTTGGAAACAGAATTAGCTCTCCAGTTCTGAACTTGCGGAAAAAGTTTTTTTTGAAAAAATCCCTAAGCCGCGCGGTCACAATTTCAGCAAAAATCTGACGTTCTGCAATTCACTCAAAAATGGTGCCAAAGTGTTGCAAACGATCCCCTGACAGGTTTTTCGTTGGAAACAGATAGGTTTTTATCATGGAAACAGATTGAGCCCTCGAGGTCTGAACAACTTTTTTTTAAAAAAATACCTAAGCCGCGCGGTCACAATTTCAGCAAAAATCTGACGTTCTGCAATTCATTCAAAAATGTTGCCAAAGTGTTGCAAACGATCCCCTGAGAGGTTTTTCGGTGGAAACAGATGGGTTTTTATCATGGAAACAGAATGAGCCCTCGAGGTCTGAACAACTTTTTTTTGAAAAAATCCCTAAGCCGCGCGGTCACAATTTCAGCAAAAATCTGACGTTCTGCAATTCACTCAGAAATGGTGCCAAAGTGTTGCAAACGATCCCTGACAGGTTTTTCGGTGGAAACAGATGGGTTTTTATCATGGAAACAGAATGAGCCCTCAAGGTCTGAACACCTTTTTTTTGAAAAATTCCCTAAGCCGCGCGGTCACAATTTCAGCAAAAATCTGACGTTCTGCAATTCACTCAAAAATGGTGCCAAAGTGTTGCAAACGATCCCTGACAGGTTTTACGGTGGAAACAGATGGATTTTTATCATGGAAACAGATTGAGCCCTCGAGGTCTGAACAACTTTTTTTTGAAAAAATCCCTAAGCCGCGCGGTCACAATTTCAGCAAAAATCTGACGTTCTGCAATTCACTCAAAAATGGTGCCAAAGTGTTGCAAACGATCTCCTGACAGGTTTTTCGGTGGAAACAGATTGGTTTTTATCATGGAAACAGATTGAGCCCTCGAGGTCTGAACAACTTTTTTTTGAAAAAATCCCGAAGCCGCGCGGTCACAATTTCAGCAAAAATCTGACGTTCTGCAATTCACTCAGAAATGGTGCCAAAGTGTTGCAAACGATCCCCTGACAGGTTTTTCGGTGGAAACAGATGGGTTTTTATCATGGAAACAGAATGAGCCCTCGAGGTCCCAACAACTTTTTTTTGAAAAAATCCCTAAGCCGCGCGGTCACAATTTCAGCAAAAATCTGACGTTCTGCAATTCACTCAAAAATGGTGCCAAAGTGTTGCAAACGATCCCCTGACAGGTTTTTCGTTGGAAACAGATAGGTTTTTATCATGGAAACAGAATGAGCCCTCGAGGTCTGAACAACTTTTTTTTGAAAAAATCCCTAAGCCGCGCGGTCACAATTTCAGCAAAAATCTGACGTTCTGCAATTCCCTCAGAAATGGTGCCAAAGTGTTGCAAACGATCCCCTGACAGGTTTTTTGGTGGAAACAGATGGGTTTTTATCATGGAAACAGATTGAGCCCTCGAGGTCTGAACAACTTTTTTTTGAAAAAATCCCTAAGCCGCGCGGTCACAATTTCAGCAAAAATCTGACGTTCTGCAATTCACTCAGAAATGGTGCCAAAGTGTTGCAAACGATCCCCTGACAGGTTTTTCGGTGGAAACAGATGGGTTTTTTTCATGGAAACAGAATGAGCCCTCGAGGTCTGAACAACTTTTTTTTGAAAAAATCCCTAAGCCGCGCGGTCACAATTTCAGCAAAAATCTGACGTTCTGCAATTCACTCAGAAATGGTGCCAAAGTGTTGCAAACGATCTCCTCACAGGTTTTTCGGTGGAAACAGATGGGATTTTATCATTGAAACAGAATGAGCCCTCAGGGTCTGAACAACTTTTTTTTGAAAAAATCCCTAAGCCGCGCGGTCACAATTTCAGCAAAAATCTGACGTTCTGCAATTCATTCAAAAATGTTGCCAAAGTGTTGCAAACGATCCCCTGAGAGGTTTTTCGGTGGAAACAGATGGATTTTTATCTTTGGAAACAGAATTAGCTCTCCAGTTCTGAACTTGCGGAAAAAGTTTTTTTTGAAAAAATCCCTAAGCCGCGCGGTCACAATTTCAGCAAAAATCTGACGTTCTGCAATTCACTCAAAAATGGTGCCAAAGTGTTGCAAACGATCCCCTGACAGGTTTTTCGTTGGAAACAGATAGGTTTTTATCATGGAAACAGATTGAGCCCTCGAGGTCTGAACAACTTTTTTTAAAAAAAATACCTAAGCCGCGCGGTCACAATTTCAGCAAAAATCTGACGTTCTGCAATTCATTCAAAAATGTTGCCAAAGTGTTGCAAACGATCCCCTGAGAGGTTTTTCGGTGGAAACAGATGGGTTTTTATCATGGAAACAGAATGAGCCCTCGAGGTCTGAACAACTTTTTTTTGAAAAAATCCCTAAGCCGCGCGGTCACAATTTCAGCAAAAATCTGACGTTCTGCAATTCACTCAGAAATGGTGCCAAAGTGTTGCAAACGATCCCTGACAGGTTTTTCGGTGGAAACAGATGGGTTTTTATCATGGAAACAGAATGAGCCCTCAAGGTCTGAACACCTTTTTTTTGAAAAATTCCCTAAGCCGCGCGGTCACAATTTCAGCAAAAATCTGACGTTCTGCAATTCACTCAAAAATGGTGCCAAAGTGTTGCAAACGATCCCTGACAGGTTTTACGGTGGAAACAGATGGATTTTTATCATGGAAACAGATTGAGCCCTCGAGGTCTGAACAACTTTTTTTTGAAAAAATCCCTAAGCCGCGCGGTCACAATTTCAGCAAAAATCTGACGTTCTGCAATTCACTCAAAAATGGTGCCAAAGTGTTGCAAACGATCTCCTGACAGGTTTTTCGGTGGAAACAGATTGGTTTTTATCATGGAAACAGATTGAGCCCTCGAGGTCTGAACAACTTTTTTTTGAAAAAATCCCGAAGCCGCGCGGTCACAATTTCAGCAAAAATCTGACGTTCTGCAATTCACTCAGAAATGGTGCCAAAGTGTTGCAAACGATCCCCTGACAGGTTTTTCGGTGGAAACAGATGGGTTTTTATCATGGAAACAGAATGAGCCCTCGAGGTCCCAACAACTTTTTTTTGAAAAAATCCCTAAGCCGCGCGGTCACAATTTCAGCAAAAATCTGACGTTCTGCAATTCACTCAAAAATGGTGCCAAAGTGTTGCAAACGATCCCCTGACAGGTTTTTCGTTGGAAACAGATAGGTTTTTATCATGGAAACAGAATGAGCCCTCGAGGTCTGAACAACTTTTTTTTGAAAAAATCCCTAAGCCGCGCGGTCACAATTTCAGCAAAAATCTGACGTTCTGCAATTCCCTCAGAAATGGTGCCAAAGTGTTGCAAACGATCCCCTGACAGGTTTTTTGGTGGAAACAGATGGGTTTTTATCATGGAAACAGATTGAGCCCTCGAGGTCTGAACAACTTTTTTTTGAAAAAATCCCTAAGCCGCGCGGTCACAATTTCAGCAAAAATCTGACGTTCTGCAATTCACTCAGAAATGGTGCCAAAGTGTTGCAAACGATCCCCTGACAGGTTTTTCGGTGGAAACAGATGGGTTTTTTTCATGGAAACAGAATGAGCCCTCGAGGTCTGAACAACTTTTTTTTGAAAAAATCCCTAAGCCGCGCGGTCACAATTTCAGCAAAAATCTGACGTTCTGCAATTCACTCAGAAATGGTGCCAAAGTGTTGCAAACGATCTCCTCACAGGTTTTTCGGTGGAAACAGATGGGATTTTATCATTGAAACAGAATGAGCCCTCAGGGTCTGAACAACTGTTTTTTGAAAATAATCCCGAAGCCGCGCGGTCACAATTTCAGCAAAAATCTGACTTTCTGCAATTCACTCAGAAATGTTGCCAAAGTGTTGCAAACAATCCCCTGACAGGTTTTTCGGTGGAAACAGAAGGGTTTTTATCATGGAAACAGAATGAGCCCTCGAGGTCTGAACAACTTTTTTTTGAAAAAATCCCTAAGCCGCGCGGTCACAATTTCAGCAAAAATCTGACGTTCTGCAATTCACTCAGAAATGGTGCCAAAGTGTTGCAAACGATCCCTGACAGGTTTTTGGGTTGAAACAGATGGGTTTTTATCATGGAAACAGAATGAGCCCTCGAGGTCTGAACACCTTTTTTTTGAAAAATTCCCTAAGCCGCGCGCTCACAATTTCAGCAAAAATCTGACGTTCTGCAATTCACTCAAAAATGGTGCCAAAGTGTTGCAAACGATCCCTGACAGGTTTTACGGTGGAAACAGATGGGTTTTTATCATGGAAACAGATTGAGCCCTCGAGGTCTGAACAACTTTTTTTTGAAAAAATCCCGAAGCCGCGCGGTCACAATTTCAGCAAAAATCTGACGTTCTGCAATTCACTCAGAAATGGTGCCAAAGTGTTGCAAACGATCCCCTGACAGGTTTTTCGGTGGAAACAGATGGGTTTTTATCATGGAAACAGAATGAGCCCTCGAGGTCCCAACAACTTTTTTTTGAAAAAATCCCTAAGCCGCGCGGTCACAATTTCAGCAAAAATCTGACGTTCTGCAATTCACTCAAAAATGGTGCCAAAGTGTTGCAAACGATCCCCTGACAGGTTTTTTGGTGGAAACAGATGGGTTTTTATCATGGAAACAGATTGAGCCCTCGAGGTCTGAACAACTTTTTTTTGAAAAAATCCCTAAGCCGCGCGGTCACAATTTCAGCAAAAATCTGACGTTCTGCAATTCACTCAGAAATGGTGCCAAAGTGTTGCAAACGATCCCCTGACAGGTTTTTCGGTGGAAACAGATGGGTTTTTTTCATGGAAACAGAATGAGCCCTCGAGGTCTGAACAACTTTTTTTTGAAAAAATCCCTAAGCCGCGCGGTCACAATTTCAGCAAAAATCTGACGTTCTGCAATTCACTCAGAAATGGTGCCAAAGTGTTGCAAACGATCTCCTCACAGGTTTTTCGGTGGAAACAGATGGGATTTTATCATTGAAACAGAATGAGCCCTCAGGGTCTGAACAACTGTTTTTTGAAAATAATCCCTAAGCCGCGCGGTCACAATTTCAGCAAAATTCTGACGTTCTGCAATTCACTCAAAAATGGTGCCAAAGTGTTGCAAACGATCCGCTGACAGGTTTTTCGGTGGAAACAGATGGGTTTTTATCATGGAAACAGAATGAGCCCTCGAGGTCTGAACAACTTTTTTTTGAAAAAATCCCTAAGCCGCGCGGTCACAATTTCAGCAAAAATCTGACGTTCTGCAATTCACTCAAAAATGGTGCCAAAGTGTTGCAAACGATTCCCTGACAGGTTTTTGGGTGGAAACAGATGGATTTTTATCATGGAAACAGATTGAGCCCTCAAGGTCTGAACAACTTTTTTTTGAAAAAATCCCGAAGCCGCGCGGTCACAATTTCAGCAAAAATCTGACTTTCTGCAATTCACTCAGAAATGTTGCCAAAGTGTTGCAAACAATCCCCTGACAGGTTTTTCGGTGGAAACAGAAGGGTTCTTATCATGGAAACAGAATGAGCCCTCGAGGTCTGAACAACTTTTTTTTGAAAAAATCCCTAAGCCGCGCGGTCACAATTTCAGCAAAAATCTGACGTTCTGCAATTCACTCAAAAATGTTGCCAAAGTGTTGCAAACGATCCCCTGACACGTTTTTTGGTGGAAACAGATGGGTTTTTATCATGGAAACAGAATGAGCCCTCGAGGTCTGAACAACTTTTTTTTGAAAAAATCCCTAAGCCGCGCGGTCACAATTTCAGCAAAAATCTGATGTTCTGCAATTCACTCAGAAATGGTGCCAAAGTGTTGCAAACGATCTCCTCACAGGTTTTTCGGTGGAAACAGATGGGATTTTATCATTGAAACAGAATGAGCCCTCAGGGTCTGAACAACTGTTTTTTGAAAAAAATCCCTAAGCCGCGCGGTCACAATTTCAGCAAAAATCTGACGTTCTGCAATTCACTCAAAAATGGTGCCAAAGTGTTGCAAACGATCCCCTGGCAGGTTTTTCGTTGGAAACAGATGGGTTTTTATCATGGAAACAGAATGAGCCCTCGAGGTCTGAACAACTTTTTAAAAAAAAAATACCTAAGCCGCGCGGTCACAATTTCAGCAAAAATCTGACGTTCTGCAATTCATTCAAAAATGGTGCCAAAATGTTGCAAACGATCCCCTGAGAGGTTTTTCGGTGGAAACAGATGGATTTTTATCATTGGAAACAGAATTAGCTCTCCACTTCTGAACTTGCGGAAAAACTTTTTTTTGAAAAAATCCCTAAGCCGCGCGGTCACAATTTCAGCAAAATTCTGACGTTCTGCAATTCACTCAAAAATGGTGCCAAATGTTTGCAAACGATCCCCTGACATGTTTTTCGTTGGAAACAGATGGGTTTTTATCATGGAAACAGAATGAGCCATCGAGGTCTGAACAACTTTTTTTAAAAAAAATACCTAAGCCGCGCGGTCACAATTTCAGCAAAAATCTGACGTTCTGCAATTCATTCAAAAATGTTGCCAAAGTGTTGCAAACGATCCCCTGAGAGGTTTTTCGGTGGAAACAGATGGATTTTTATCTTTGGAAACAGAATTAGCTCTCCACTTCTGAACTTGCGGAAAAAGTTTTTTTAAAAAAAATCCCTAAGCCACGCGGTCACAATTTCAGCAAAAATCTGACGTTCTGCAATTCACTCAAAAATGGTGCCAAAGTGTTGCAAACGATCTCCTCACAGGTTTTTCGGTGGAAACAGATGGGTTTTTATCATTGAAACAGAATGAGCCCTCGAGGGCTGAACAACTGCTTTTTTAAAAAAAATCCCTAAGCCGCGCGGTCACAATTTCAGCAAAAATCTGACGTTCTGCAATTCACTCAAAAATGGTGCCAAAGTGTTGCAAACGATCCCCTGAGAGGTTTTTCGGTGGAAACAGATGGATTTTTATCTTTGGAAACAGAATTAGCTCTCCACTTCTGAACTTGCGGAAAAAGTTTTTTTGAAAAAATCCCTAAGCCGCGCGGTCACAATTTCAGCAAAATTCTGACGTTCTGCAATTCACTCAGAAATGTTGCCAAAGTGTTGCAAACGATCCCCTGAGAGGTTTTTCAGTGGAAACAGATGGGTTTTTATCATGGAAACAGAATGAGCCCTCGAGGTCTGAACAACTTTTTTTTTGAAAAAATCCCTAAGCCGCGCGGTCACAATTTCAGCAAAAATCTGACGTTCTGCAATTCACTCAAAAATGGTGCCAAAGTGTTGCAAACGATTCCCTGACAGGTTTTTGGGTGGAAACAGATGGATTTTTATCATGGAAACAGATTGAGCCCTCAAGGTCTGAACAACTTTTTTTTGAAAAAATCCCGAAGCCGCGCGGTCACAATTTCAGCAAAAATCTGACTTTCTGCAATTCACTCAGAAATGTTGCCAAAGTGTTGCAAACGATCCCCTGACAGGTTTTTCGGTGGAAACAGATGGGTTTTTATCATGGAAACAGAATGAGCCCTCGAGGTCTGAACAACTTTTTTTTGAAAAAATCCCTAAGCCGCGCGGTCACAATTTCAGCAAAAATCTGACGTTCTGCAATTCACTCAAAAATGGTGCCAAAGTGTTGCAAACGATCTCCTCGCAGGTTTTTTGGTGGAAACAGATGGGTTTTTATCATGGAAACAGATTGAGCCCTCGAGGTCTGAACAACTTTTTTTTGAAAAAATCCCTAAGCCGCGCGGTCACAATTTCAGCAAAAATCTGACGTTCTGCAATTCACTCAGAAATGGTGCCAAAGTGTTGCAAGCGATCCCCTGACAGGTTTTTGGGTGGAAACAGATGGGTTTTTATCATGGAAACAGAATGAGCCCTTGAGGTCTGAACAACTTTTTTTTGAAAAAATCCCTAAGCCGCGCGGTCACAATTTCAGCAAAAATCTGACGTTCTGCAATTCACTTAGAAATGGTGCCAAAGTGTTGCAAACGATCCCCTGACAGGTTTTACGGTGGAAACAGATGGATTTTTATCATGGAAACAGATTGAGCCCTCGAGGTCCGAACAACTTTTTTTTGAAAAAATCCCGAAGCCGCGCGGTCACAATTTCAGCAAAAATCTGACGTTCTGCAATTCACTCAGAAATGGTGCCAAAGTGTTGCAAACGATCCCCTGACAGGTTTTTGGGTGGAAACAGATGGGTTTTTATCATGGAAACAGAATGAGCCCTCGAGGTCTGAACAACTTTTTTTTGAAAAAATCCCTAAGCCGCGCGGTCACAATTTCAGCAAAAATCTGACGTTCTGCAATTCACTCAAAAATGGTGCCAAAGTGTTGCAAACGATCCCCTGACAGGTTTTTCGGTGGAAACAGATGGGTTTTTATCATGGAAACAGATTGAGCCCTCGAGGTCTGAACAACTTTTTTTTGAAAAAATCCCGAAGCCGCGCGGTCACAATTTCAGCAAAAATCTGACGTTCTGCAATTCACTCAGAAATGGTGCCAAAGTGTTGCAAACGATCCCCTGACAGGTTTTTCGGTGGAAACAGATGGGTTTTTATCATGGAAACAGAATGAGCCCTCGAGGTCTGAACAACTTTTTTTTGAAAAAATCCCTAAGCCGCGCGGTCACAATTTCAGCAAAAATCTGACGTTCTGCAATTCACTCAGAAATGGTGCCAAAGTGTTGCAAACGATCCCCTGACAGGTTTTTGGGTGGAAACAGATGGGTTTTTATCATGGAAACAGAATGAGCCCTCGAGGTCTGAACAACTTTTTTTTAAAAAAATCCCTAAGCCGCGCGGTCACAATTTCAGCAAAAATCTGACGTTCTGCAATTCACTCAAAAATGGTGCCAAAGTGTTGCAAACGATCTCCTCACAGGTTTTTCGGTGGAAACAGATGGGTTTTTATCATTGAAACAGAATGAGCCCTCGAGGGCTGAACAACTGCTTTTTTAAAAAAAATCCCTAAGCCGCGCGGTCACAATTTCAGCAAAAATCTGACGTTCTGCAATTCACTCAAAAATGGTGCCAAAGTGTTGCAAACGATCCCCTGAGAGGTTTTTTGGTGGAAACAGATGGATTTTTATCTTTGGAAACAGAATTAGCTCTCCACTTCTGAACTTGCGGAAAAAGTTTTTTTTGAAAAAATCCCTAAGCCGCGCGGTCACAATTTCAGCAAAATTCTGACGTTCTGCAATTCACTCAGAAATGTTGCCAAAGTGTTGCAAAGGATCCCCTGAGAGGTTTTTCAGTGGAAACAGATGGGTTTTTATCATGGAAACAGAATGAGCCCTCGAGGTCTGAACAACTTTTTTTTTTGAAAAAATCCCTAAGCCGCGCGGTCACAATTTCAGCAAAAATCTGACGTTCTGCAATTCACTCAAAAATGGTGCCAAAGTGTTGCAAACGATTCCCTGACAGGTTTTTCGGTGGAAACAGATGGATTTTTATCATGGAAACAGATTGAGCCCTCAAGGTCTGAACAACTTTTTTTTGAAAAAATCCCGAAGCCGCGCGGTCACAATTTCAGCAAAAATCTGACTTTCTGCAATTCACTCAGAAATGTTGCCAAAGTGTTGCAAACGATTCCCTGACAGGTTTTTCGGTGGAAACAGATGGGTTTTTATCATGGAAACAGAATGAGCCCTCGAGGTCTGAACAACTTTTTTTTGAAAAAATCCCTAAGCCGCGCGGTCACAATTTCAGCAAAAATCTGACGTTCTGCAATTCACTCAAAAATGGTGCCAAAGTGTTGCAAACGATCTCCTCACCGGTTTCTCGGTGGAAACAGATGGGTTTTTATCATGGAAACAGATTGAGCCCTCGATGGCTGAACAACTTTTTTTAAAAAAATCCCTAAGCCGCGCGATCACAATTTCAGCAAAAATCTGACTCAGAAATGGTGCCAAAGTGTTGCAAACGATCCCCTGACAGGTTTTTCGGTGGAAACAGATGGGTTTTTATCATGGAAACAGAATGAGCCCTCGAGGTCAGAACAACTTTTTTTTGAAAAAATCCCTAAGCCGGGCGGTCACAATTTCAGCAAAAATCTGACTTTCTGCAATTCACTCAGAAATGGTGCCAAAGTGTTGCAAACGATCTCCTGACAGGTTTTTCGGTGGAAACAGATGGGATTTTATCATTGAAACAGAATGAGCCCTCAAAGTCTGAACAACTGTTTTTTGAAAAAAATCCCTAAGCCGCGCGGTCACAATTTCAGCAAAAATCTGACGTTCTGCAATTCACTCAGAAATGGTGCCAAAGTGTTGCAAACGATCCCCTGACAGGTTTTTGGGTGGAAACAGATGGATTTTTATCATGGAAACAGAATGAGCCCTCGAGGTCTGAACAACTTTTTTTTGAAAAAATCCCTAAGCCGCGCGGTCACAATTTCAGCAAAAATCTGACGTTCTGCAATTCATTCAAAAATGTTGCCAAAGTGTTGCAAACGATCCCCTGAGAGGTTTTTCGGTGGAAACAGATGGATTTTTATCTTTGGAAACAGAATTAGCTCTCCACTTCTGAACTTGCGGAAAAAGTTTTTTTTGAAAAAATCCCTAAGCCGCGCGGTCACAATTTCAGCAAAAATCTGACGTTCTGCAATTCACTCAAAAATGGTGCCAAAGTGTTGCAAACGATCCCCTGACAGGTTTTTCGGTGGAAACAGATGGGTTTTTATCATGGAAACAGATTGAGCCCTCGAGGTCTGAACAACTTTTTTTTGAAAAAATCCCGAAGCCGCGCGGTCACAATTTCAGCAAAAATCTGACGTTCTGCAATTCACTCAGAAATGGTGCCAAAGTGTTGCAAACGATCCCCTGACAGGTTTTTCGGTGGAAACAGATGGGTTTTTATCATGGAAACAGAATGAGCCCTCGAGGTCTGAACAACTTTTTTTTGAAAAAATCCCTAAGCCGCGCGGTCACAATTTCAGCAAAAATCTGACGTTCTGCAATTCACTCAAAAATGGTGCCAAAGTGTTGCAAACGATTCCCTGACAGGTTTTTCGGTGGAAACAGATGGATTTTTATCATGGAAACAGATTGAGCCCTCAAGGTCTGAACAACTTTTTTTTGAAAAAATCCCGAAGCCGCGCGGTCACAATTTCAGCAAAAATCTGACTTTCTGCAATTCACTCAGAAATGTTGCCAAAGTGTTGCAAACGATCCCCTGACAGGTTTTTCGGTGGAAACAGATGGATTTTTATCATGGAAACAGAATGAGCCCTCGAGGTCTGAACAACTTTTTTTTGAAAAAATCCCTAAGCCGCGCGGTCACAATTTCAGCAAAAATCTGACGTTCTGCAATTCACTCAGAAATGGTGCCAAAGTGTTGCAAACGATCCCCTGACAGGTTTTTCGTTGGAAACAGATAGGTTTTTATCATGGAAACAGATTGAGCCCTCGAGGTCTGAACAACTTTTTTTAAAAAAAATACCTAAGCCGCGCGGTCACAATTTCAGCAAAAATCTGACGTTCTGCAATTCATTCAAAAATGTTGCCAAAGTGTTGCAAACGATCCCCTGAGAGGTTTTTCGGTGGAAACAGATGGGTTTTTATCATGGAAACAGAATGAGCCCTCGAGGTCTGAACAACTTTTTTTGAAAAAATCCCTAAGCCGCGCGGTCACAATTTCAGCAAAAATCTGACGTTCTGCAATTCACTCAGAAATGGTGCCAAAGTGTTGCAAACGATCCCTGACAGGTTTTTGGGTGGAAACAGATGGGTTTTTATCATGGAAACAGAATGAGCCCTCAAGGTCTGAACAACTTTTTTTTGAAAAATTCCCTAAGCCGCGCGGTCACAATTTCAGCAAAAATCTGACGTTCTGCAATTCACTCAAAAATGGTGCCAAAGTGTTGCAAACGATCCCTGACAGGTTTTACGGTGGAAACAGATGGATTTTTATCATGGAAACAGATTGAGCCCTCGAGGTCTGAACAACTTTTTTTTGAAAAAATCCCTAAGCCGCGCGGTCACAATTTCAGCAAAAATCTGACGTTCTGCAATTCACTCAAAAATGGTGCCAAAGTGTTGCAAACGATCTCCTGACAGGTTATTCGGTGGAAACAGATGGGTTTTTATCATGGAAACAGATTGAGCCCTCGAGGTCTGAACAACTTTTTTTTGAAAAAATCCCGAAGCCGCGCGGTCACAATTTCAGCAAAAATCTGACGTTCTGCAATTCACTCAGAAATGGTGCCAAAGTGTTGCAAACGATCCCCTGACAGGTTTTTCGGTGGAAACAGATGGGTTTTTATCATGGAAACAGAATGAGCCCTCGAGGTCCCAACAACTTTTTTTTAAAAAAATCCCTAAGCCGCGCGGTCACAATTTCAGCAAAAATCTGACGTTCTGCAATTCACTCAAAAATGGTGCCAAAGTGTTGCAAACGATCCCCTGACAGGTTTTTCGTTGGAAACAGATAGGTTTTTATCATGGAAACAGAATGAGCCCTCGAGGTCTGAACAACTTTTTTTTGAAAAAATCCCTAAGCCGCGCGGTCACAATTTCAGCAAAAATCTGACGTTCTGCAATTCACTCAAAAATGGTGCCAAAGTGTTGCAAACGATCCCCTGACAGGTTTTTTGGTGGAAACAGATGGGTTTTTATCATGGAAACAGATTGAGCCCTCGAGGTCTGAACAACTTTTTTTTGAAAAAATCCCTAAGCCGCGCGGTCACAATTTCAGCAAAAATCTGACGTTCTGCAATTCACTCAGAAATGGTGCCAAAGTGTTGCAAACGATCCCCTGACAGGTTTTTTGGTGGAAACAGATGGGTTTTTATCATGGAAACAGATTGAGCCCTCGAGGTCTGAACAACTTTTTTTTGAAAAAATCCCTAAGCCGCGCGGTCACAATTTCAGCAAAAATCTGACGTTCTGCAATTCACTCAGAAATGGTGCCAAAGTGTTGCAAACGATCCCCTGAGAGGTTTTTCGGTGGAAACAGATGGGTTTTTATCATGGAAACAGAATGAGCCCTCGAGGTCTGAACAACTTTTTTTTGAAAAAATCCCTAAGCCGCGCGGTCACAATTTCAGCAAAAATCTGACGTTCTGCAATTCACTCAGAAATGGTGCCAAAGTGTTGCAAACGATCCCTGACAGGTTTTTGGGTGGAAACAGATGGGTTTTTATCATGGAAACAGAATGAGCCCTCAAGGTCTGAACAACTTTTTTTTGAAAAATTCCCTAAGCCGCGCGGTCACAATTTCAGCAAAAATCTGACGTTCTGCAATTCACTCAAAAATGGTGCCAAAGTGTTGCAAACGATCCCTGACAGGTTTTACGGTGGAAACAGATGGATTTTTATCATGGAAACAGATTGAGCCCTCGAGGTCTGAACAACTTTTTTTTGAAAAAATCCCTAAGCCGCGCGGTCACAATTTCAGCAAAAATCTGACGTTCTGCAATTCACTCAAAAATGGTGCCAAAGTGTTGCAAACGATCTCCTGACAGGTTTTTCGGTGGAAACAGATGGGTTTTTATCATGGAAACAGATTGAGCCCTCGAGGTCTGAACAACTTTTTTTTGAAAAAATCCCGAAGCCGCGCGGTCACAATTTCAGCAAAAATCTGACGTTCTGCAATTCACTCAGAAATGGTGCCAAAGTGTTGCAAACGATCCCCTGACAGGTTTTTCGGTGGAAACAGATGGGTTTTTATCATGGAAACAGAATGAGCCCTCGAGGTCCCAACAACTTTTTTTTGAAAAAATCCCTAAGCCGCGCGGTCACAATTTCAGCAAAAATCTGACGTTCTGCAATTCACTCAAAAATGGTGCCAAAGTGTTGCAAACGATCCCCTGACAGGTTTTTCGTTGGAAACAGATAGGTTTTTATCATGGAAACAGAATGAGCCCTCGAGGTCTGAACAACTTTTTTTTGAAAAAATCCCTAAGCCGCGCGGTCACAATTTCAGCAAAAATCTGACGTTCTGCAATTCACTCAAAAATGGTGCCAAAGTGTTGCAAACGATCCCCTGACAGGTTTTTTGGTGGAAACAGATGGGTTTTTATCATGGAAACAGATTGAGCCCTCGAGGTCTGAACAACTTTTTTTTGAAAAAATCCCTAAGCCGCGCGGTCACAATTTCAGCAAAAATCTGACGTTCTGCAATTCACTCAGAAATGGTGCCAAAGTGTTGCAAACGATCCCCTGACAGGTTTTTCGGTGGAAACAGATGGGTTTTTTTCATGGAAACAGAATGAGCCCTCGAGGTCTGAACAACTTTTTTTTGAAAAAATCCCTAAGCCGCGCGGTCACAATTTCAGCAAAAATCTGACGTTCTGCAATTCACTCAGAAATGGTGCCAAAGTGTTGCAAACGATCTCCTCACAGGTTTTTCGGTGGAAACAGATGGGATTTTATCATTGAAACAGAATGAGCCCTCAGGGTCTGAACAACTGTTTTTTGAAAATAATCCCGAAGCCGCGCGGTCACAATTTCAGCAAAAATCTGACGTTCTGCAATTCACTCAGAAATGGTGCCAAAGTGTTGCAAACGATCCCCTGACAGGTTTTTCGGTGGAAACAGATGGGTTTTTATCATGGAAACAGAATGAGCCCTCGAGGTCCCAACAACTTTTTTTTGAAAAAATCCCTAAGCCGCGCGGTCACAATTTCAGCAAAAATCTGACGTTCTGCAATTCACTCAAAAATGGTGCCAAAGTGTTGCAAACGATCCCCTGACAGGTTTTTCGTTGGAAACAGATAGGTTTTTATCATGGAAACAGAATGAGCCCTCGAGGTCTGAACAACTTTTTTTTGAAAAAATCCCTAAGCCGCGCGGTCACAATTTCAGCAAAAATCTGACCTTCTGCAATTCACTCAAAAATGGTGCCAAAGTGTTGCAAACGATCCCCTGACAGGTTTTTTGGTGGAAACAGATGGGTTTTTATCATGGAAACAGATTGAGCCCTCGAGGTCTGAACAACTTTTTTTTGAAAAAATCCCTAAGCCGCGCGGTCACAATTTCAGCAAAAATCTGACGTTCTGCAATTCACTCAGAAATGGTGCCAAAGTGTTGCAAACGATCCCCTGACAGGTTTTTCGGTGGAAACAGATGGGTTTTTTTCATGGAAACAGAATGAGCCCTCGAGGTCTGAACAACTTTTTTTTGAAAAAATCCCTAAGCCGCGCGGTCACAATTTCAGCAAAAATCTGACGTTCTGCAATTCACTCAGAAATGGTGCCAAAGTGTTGCAAACGATCTCCTCACAGGTTTTTCGGTGGAAACAGATGGGATTTTATCATTGAAACAGAATGAGCCCTCAGGGTCTGAACAACTGTTTTTTGAAAATAATCCCTAAGCCGCGCGGTCACAATTTCAGCAAAATTCTGACGTTCTGCAATTCACTCAAAAATGGTGCCAAAGTGTTGCAAACGATCCGCTGACAGGTTTTTTCGGTGGAAACAGATGGGTTTTTATCATGGAAACAGAATGAGCCCTCGAGGTCTGAACAACTTTTTTTTGAAAAAATCCCTAAGCCGCGCGGTCACAATTTCAGCAAAAATCTGACGTTCTGCAATTCACTCAAAAATGGTGCCAAAGTGTTGCAAACGATTCCCTGACAGGTTTTTGGGTGGAAACAGATGGATTTTTATCATGGAAACAGATTGAGCCCTCAAGGTCTGAACAACTTTTTTTTGAAAAAATCCCGAAGCCGCGCGGTCACAATTTCAGCAAAAATCTGACTTTCTGCAATTCACTCAGAAATGTTGCCAAAGTGTTGCAAACAATCCCCTGACAGGTTTTTCGGTGGAAACAGAAGGGTTTTTATCATGGAAACAGAATGAGCCCTCGAGGTCTGAACAACTTTTTTTTGAAAAAATCCCTAAGCCGCGCGGTCACAATTTCAGCAAAAATCTGACGTTCTGCAATTCACTCAAAAATGTTGCCAAAGTGTTGCAAACGATCCCCTGACACGTTTTTTGGTGGAAACAGATGGGTTTTTATCATGGAAACAGAATGAGCCCTCGAGGTCTGAACAACTTTTTTTGAAAAAATCCCTAAGCCGCGCGGTCACAATTTCAGCAAAAATCTGACGTTCTGCAATTCACTCAGAAATGGTGCCAAAGTGTTGCAAACGATCTCCTCACAGGTTTTTCGGTGGAAACAGATGGGATTTTATCATTGAAACAGAATGAGCCCTCAGGGTCTGAACAACTGTTTTTTGAAAAAAATCCCTAAGCCGCGCGGTCACAATTTCAGCAAAAATCTGACGTTCTGCAATTCACTCAAAAATGGTGCCAAAGTGTTGCAAACGATCCCCTGGCAGGTTTTTCGTTGGAAACAGATGGGTTTTTATCATGGAAACAGAATGAGCCCTCGAGGTCTGAACAACTTTTTAAAAAAAAAATACCTAAGCCGCGCGGTCACAATTTCAGCAAAAATCTGACGTTCTGCAATTCATTCAAAAATGGTGCCAAAATGTTGCAAACGATCCCCTGAGAGGTTTTTCGGTGGAAACAGATGGATTTTTATCATTGGAAACAGAATTAGCTCTCCACTTCTGAACTTGCGGAAAAACTTTTTTTTGAAAAAATCCCTAAGCCGCGCGGTCACAATTTCAGCAAAATTTTGACGTTCTGCAATTCACTCAAAAATGGTGCCAAAGTGTTGCAAACGATCCCCTGACATGTTTTTCGTTGGAAACAGATGGGTTTTTATCATGGAAACAGAATGAGCCATCGAGGTCTGAACAACTTTTTTTAAAAAAAATACCTAAGCCGCGCGGTCACAATTTCAGCAAAAATCTGACGTTCTGCAATTCATTCAAAAATGTTGCCAAAGTGTTGCAAACGATCCCCTGAGAGGTTTTTCGGTGGAAACAGATGGATTTTTATCTTTGGAAACAGAATTAGCTCTCCACTTCTGAACTTGCGGAAAAAGTTTTTTTAAAAAAAATCCCTAAGCCGCGCGGTCACAATTTCAGCAAATTCTGACATTCTGCAATTCACTCAAAAATGGTGCCAAAGTGTTGCAAACAATCCGCTGACAGGTTTTTCGGTGGAAACAGATGGGTTTTTATCATGGAAACAGAATGAGCCCTCGAGGTCTGAACAACTTTTTTTTGAAAAAATCCCTAAGCCGCGCGGTCACAATTTCAGAAAAAATCTGACGTTCTGCAATTCACTCAAAAATGGTGCCAAAGTGTTGCAAACGATTCCCTGACAGGTTTTTCGGTGGAAACAGATGGATTTTTATCATGGAAACAGATTGAGCCCTCAAGGTCTGAACAACTTTTTTTTGATAAAATCCCGAAGCCGCGCGGTCACAATTTCAGCAAAAATCTGACTTTCTGCAATTCACTCAGAAATGGTGCCAAAGTGTTGCAAACGATCCCCTGACAGGTTTTTCGGTGGAAACAGAAGGGTTTTTATCATGGAAACAGAATGAGCCCTCGAGGTCTGAACAACTTTTTTTTGAAAAAATCCCTAAGCCGCGCGGTCACAATTTCAGCAAAAATCTGACGTTCTGCAATTCACTCAAAAATGGTGCCAAAGTGTTGCAAACGATCCCCTGACACGTTTTTTGGTGGAAACAGATGGGTTTTTATCATGGAAACAGATTGAGCCCTCGAGGTCTGAACAACTTTTTTTTGAAAAAATCCCGAAGCCGCGCGGTCACAATTTCAGCAAAAATATGACGTTCTGCAATTCACTCAGAAATGGTGCCAAAGTGTTGCAAGCGATCCCCTGACAGGTTTTTGGGTGGAAACAGATGGGTTTTTATCATGGAAACAGAATGAGCCCTTGAGGTCTGAAAAACTTTTTTTTGAAAAAATCCCTAAGCCGCGCGGTCACAATTTCAGCAAAAATCTGACGTTCTGCAATTCACTCAGAAATGGTGCCAAAGTGTTGCAAACGATCCCCTGACAGGTTTTACGGTGGAAACAGATGGATTTTTATCATGGAAACAGATTGAGCCCTCGAGGTCTGAACAACTTTTTTTTGAAAAAATCCCGAAGCCGCGCGGTCACAATTTCAGCAAAAATATGACGTTCTGCAATTCACTCAGAAATGGTGCCAAAGTGTTGCAAACGATCCCCTGACAGGTTTTTGGGTGGAAACAGATGGGTTTTTGTCATGGAAACAGAATGAGCCCTCGAGGTCTGAACAACTTTTTTTTGAAAAAATCCCTAAGCCGCGCGGTCACAATTTCAGCAAAAATCTGACGTTCTGCAATTCACTCAAAAATGGTGCCAAAGTGTTGCAAACGATCCCCTGACACGTTTTTTGGTGGAAACAGATGGGTTTTTATCATGGAAACAGATTGAGCCCTCGAGGTCTGAACAACTTTTTTTTGAAAAAATCCCTAAGCCGCGCGGTCACAATTTCAGCATAAATCTCACGTTCTGCAATTCACTCAGAAATGGTGCCAAAGTGTTGCAAGCGATCCCCTGACAGGTTTTTGGGTGGAAACAGATGGGTTTTTATCATGGAAACAGAATGAGCCCTTGAGGTCTGAACAACTTTTTTTTGAAAAAATCCCTAAGCCGCGCGGTCACAATTTCAGCAAAAATCTGACGTTCTGCAATTCACTCAGAAATGGTGCCAAAGTGTTGCAAACGATCCCCTGACAGGTTTTACGGTGGAAACAGATGGATTTTTATCATGGAAACAGATTGAGCCCTCGAGGTCCGAACAACTTTTTTTTGAAAAAATCCCGAAGCCGCGCGGTCACAATTTCAGCAAAAATCTGACGTTCTGCAATTCACTCAAAAATGGTGCCAAAGTGTTGCAAACGATCCCCTGACAGGTTTTTGGGTGGAAACAGATGGGTTTTTATCATGGAAACAGAATGAGCCCTCGAGGTCGGAACAACTTTTTTAAAAAAAAATCCCTAAGCCGCGCGGTCACAATTTCAGCAAAAATCTGACGTTCTGCAATTCACTCAAAAATGGTGCCAAAGTGTTGCAAACGATCTCCTCACAGGTTTTTCGGTGGAAACAGATGGGTTTTTATCATTGAAACAGAATGAGCCCTCGAGGGCTGAACAACTGCTTTTATAAAAAAAATCCCTAAGCCGCGCGGTCACAATTTCAGCAAAAATCTGACGTTCTGCAATTCACTCAAAAATGGTGCCAAAGTGTTGCAAACGATCCCCTGAGAGGTTTTTCGGTGGAAACAGATGGATTTTTATCTTTGGAAACAGAATTAGCTCTCCACTTCTGAACTTGCGGAAAAAGTTTTTTTTGAAAAAATCCCTAAGCCGCGCGGTCACAATTTCAGCAAAATTCTGACGTTCTGCAATTCACTCAGAAATGTTGCCAAAGTGTTGCAAACGATCCCCTGAGAGGTTTTTCAGTGGAAACAGATGGGTTTTTATCATGGAAACAGAATGAGCCCTCGAGGTCTGAACAACTTTTTTTTGGAAAAAATCCCTAAGCCGCGCGGTCACAATTTCAGCAAAAATCTGACGTTCTGCAATTCACTCAAAAATGGTGCCAAAGTGTTGCAAACGATTCCCTGACAGGTTTTTGGGTGGAAACAGATGGATTTTTATCATGGAAACAGATTGAGCCCTCAAGGTCTGAACAACTTTTTTTTGAAAAAATCCCGAAGCCGCGCGGTCACAATTTCAGCAAAAATCTGACTTTCTGCAATTCACTCAGAAATGTTGCCAAAGTGTTGCAAACGATCCCCTGACAGGTTTTTCGGTGGAAACAGATGGGTTTTTATCATGGAAACAGAATGAGCCCTCGAGGTCTGAACAACTTTTTTTTGAAAAAATCCCTAAGCCGCGCGGTCACAATTTCAGCAAAAATCTGACTTTCTGCAATTCACTCAGAAATGTTGCCAAAGTGTTGCAAACAATCCCCTGACAGGTTTTTCGGTGGAAACAGAAGGGTTTTTATCATGGAAACAGAATGAGCCCTCGAGGTCTGAACAACTTTTTTTTGAAAAAATCCCTAAGCCGCGCAGTCACAATTTCAGCAAAAATCTGACGTTCTGCAATTCACTCAAAAATGTTGCCAAAGTGTTGCAAACGATCCCCTGACACGTTTTTTGGTGGAAACAGATGGGTTTTTATCATGGAAACAGAATGAGCCCTCGAGGTCTGAACAACTTTTTTTTGAAAAAATCCCTAAGCCGCGCGGTCACAATTTCAGCAAAAATCTGACGTTCTGCAATTCACTCAGAAATGGTGCCAAAGTGTTGCAAACGATCCCCTGACATGTTTTTCGTTGGAAACAGATGGGTTTTTATCATGGAAACAGAATGAGCCCTCAGGGTCTGAACAACTGTTTTTTGAAAAAAATACCTAAGTCGCGCGGTCACAATTTCAGCAAAAATATGACGTTCTGCAATTCATTCAAAAATGGTGCCAAAATGTTGCAAACGATCCCCTGAGAGGTTTTTCGGTGGAAACAGATGGATTTTTATCATTGGAAACAGAATTAGCTCTCCACTTCTGAACTTGCGGAAAAACTTTTTTTTGAAAAAATCCCTAAGCCGCGCGGTCACAATTTCAGCAAAATTCTGACGTTCTGCAATTCACTCAAAAATGGTGCCAAAGTGTTGCAAACGATTCCCTGACAGGTTTTTCGGTGGAAACAGATGGATTTTTATCATGGAAACAGAATGAGCCCTCAAGGTCTGAACAACTTTTTTTTGATAAAATCCCGAAGCCGCGCGGTCACAATTTCAGCAAAAATCTGACTTTCTGCAATTCACTCAGAAATGGTGCCAAAGTGTTGCAAACGATCCCCTGACAGGTTTTTCGGTGGAAACAGAAGGGTTTTTATCATGGAAACAGAATGAGCCCTCGAGGTCTGAACAACTTTTTTTTGAAAAAATCCCTAAGCCGCGCGGTCACAATTTCAGCAAAAATCTGACGTTCTGCAATTCACTCAAAAATGTTGCCAAAGTGTTGCAAACGATCCCCTGACACGTTTTTTGGTGGAAACAGATGGGTTTTTATCATGGAAACAGATTGAGCCCTCGAGGTCTGAACAACTTTTTTTTGAAAAAATCCCGAAGCCGCGCGGTCACAATTTCAGCAAAAATATGACGTTCTGCAATTCACTCAGAAATGGTGCCAAAGTGTTGCAAGCGATCCCCTGACAGGTTTTTGGGTGGAAACAGATGGGTTTTTATCATGGAAACAGAATGAGCCCTTGAGGTCTGAAAAACTTTTTTTTGAAAAAATCCCTAAGCCGCGCGGTCACAATTTCAGCAAAAATCTGACGTTCTGCAATTCACTCAGAAATGGTGCCAAAGTGTTGCAAACGATCCCCTGACAGGTTTTACGGTGGAAACAGATGGATTTTTATCATGGAAACAGATTGAGCCCTCGAGGTCTGAACAACTTTTTTTTGAAAAAATCCCGAAGCCGCGCGGTCACAATTTCAGCAAAAATATGACGTTCTGCAATTCACTCAGAAATGGTGCCAAAGTGTTGCAAACGATCCCCTGACAGGTTTTTGGGTGGAAACAGATGGGTTTTTGTCATGGAAACAGAATGAGCCCTCGAGGTCTGAACAACTTTTTTTTGAAAAAATCCCTAAGCCGCGCGGTCACAATTTCAGCAAAAATCTGACGTTCTGCAATTCACTCAAAAATGGTGCCAAAGTGTTGCAAACGATCCCCTGACACGTTTTTTGGTGGAAACAGATGGGTTTTTATCATGGAAACAGATTGAGCCCTCGAGGTCTGAACAACTTTTTTTTGAAAAAATCCCTAAGCCGCGCGGTCACAATTTCAGCATAAATTTCACGTTCTGCAATTCACTCAGAAATGGTGCCAAAGTGTTGCAAGCGATCCCCTGACAGGTTTTTGGGTGGAAACAGATGGGTTTTTATCATGGAAACAGAATGAGCCCTTGAGGTCTGAACAACTTTTTTTTGAAAAAATCCCTAAGCCGCGCGGTCACAATTTCAGCAAAAATCTGACGTTCTGCAATTCACTCAGAAATGGTGCCAAAGTGTTGCAAACGATCCCCTGACAGGTTTTACGGTGGAAACAGATGGATTTTTATCATGGAAACAGATTGAGCCCTCGAGGTCCGAACAACTTTTTTTTGAAAAAATCCCGAAGCCGCGCGGTCACAATTTCAGCAAAAATCTGACGTTCTGCAATTCACTCAAAAATGGTGCCAAAGTGTTGCAAACGATCCCCTGACAGGTTTTTGGGTGGAAACAGATGGGTTTTTATCATGGAAACAGAATGAGCCCTCGAGGTCGGAACAACTTTTTTAAAAAAAAATCCCTAAGCCGCGCGGTCACAATTTCAGCAAAAATCTGACGTTCTGCAATTCACTCAAAAATGGTGCCAAAGTGTTGCAAACGATCTCCTCACAGGTTTTTCGGTGGAAACAGATGGGTTTTAATCATTGAAACAGAATGAGCCCTCGAGGGCTGAACAACTGCTTTTATAAAAAAAATCCCTAAGCCGCGCGGTCACAATTTCAGCAAAAATCTGACGTTCTGCAATTCACTCAAAAATGGTGCCAAAGTGTTGCAAACGATCCCCTGAGAGGTTTTTCGGTGGAAACAGATGGATTTTTATCTTTGGAAACAGAATTAGCTCTCCACTTCTGAACTTGCGGAAAAAGTTTTTTTTGAAAAAATCCCTAAGCCGCGCGGTCACAATTTCAGCAAAATTCTGACGTTCTGCAATTCACTCAGAAATGTTGCCAAAGTGTTGCAAACGATCCCCTGAGAGGTTTTTCAGTGGAAACAGATGGGTTTTTATCATGGAAACAGAATGAGCCCTCGAGGTCTGAACAACTTTTTTTTTGAAAAAATCCCTAAGCCGCGCGGTCACAATTTCAGCAAAAATCTGACGTTCTGCAATTCACTCAAAAATGGTGCCAAAGTGTTGCAAACGATTCCCTGACAGGTTTTTGGGTGGAAACAGATGGATTTTTATCATGGAAACAGATTGAGCCCTCAAGGTCTGAACAACTTTTTTTTGAAAAAATCCCGAAGCCGCGCGGTCACAATTTCAGCAAAAATCTGACTTTCTGCAATTCACTCAGAAATGTTGCCAAAGTGTTGCAAACGATCCCCTGACAGGTTTTTCGGTGGAAACAGATGGGTTTTTATCATGGAAACAGAATGAGCCCTCGAGGTCTGAACAACTTTTTTTTGAAAAAATCCCTAAGCCGCGCGGTCACAATTTCAGCAAAAATCTGACGTTCTGCAATTCACTCAAAAATGGTGCCAAAGTGTTGCAAACGATCTCCTCATAGGTTTTTTGGTGGAAACAGATGGGTTTTTATCATGGAAACAGATTGAGCCCTCGAGGTCTGAACAACTTTTTTTTGAAAAAATCCCTAAGCCGCGCGGTCACGATTTCAGCAAAAATCTTACGTTCTGCAATTCACTCAGAAATGGTGCCAAAGTGTTGCAAGCGATCCCCTGACAGGTTTTTGGGTGGAAACAGATGGGTTTTTATCATGGAAACAGAATGAGCCCTTGAGGTCTGAACAACTTTTTTTTGAAAAAATCCCTAAGCCGCGCGGTCACAATTTCAGCAAAAATCTGACGTTCTGCAATTCACTCAGAAATGGTGCCAAAGTGTTGCAAACGATCCCCTGACAGGTTTTACGGTGGAAACAGATGGATTTTTATCATGGAAACAGATTGAGCCCTCGAGGTCCGAACAACTTTTTTTTGAAAAAATCCCGAAGCCGCGCGGTCACAATTTCAGCAAAAATCTGACGTTCTGCAATTCACTCAGAAATGGTGCCAAAGTGTTGCAAACGATCCCCTGACAGGTTTTTGGGTGGAAACAGATGGGTTTTTATCATGGAAACAGAATGAGCCCTCGAGGTCTGAACAACTTTTTTTTGAAAAAATCCCTAAGCCGCGCGGTCACAATTTCAGCAAAAATCTGACGTTCTGCAATTCACTCAAAAATGGTGCCAAAGTGTTGCAAACGATCCCCTGACAGGTTTTTCGGTGGAAACAGATGGGTTTTTATCATGGAAACAGATTGAGCCCTCGAGGTCTGAACAACTTTTTTTTGAAAAAATCCCGAAGCCGCGCGGTCACAATTTCAGCAAAAATCTGACGTTCTGCAATTCACTCAGAAATGGTGCCAAAGTGTTGCAAACGATCCCCTGACAGGTTTTTTGGTGGAATCAGATGGGTTTTTATCATGGAAACAGAATGAGCCCTCGAGGTCTGAACAACTTTTTTTTGAAAAAATCCCTAAGCCGCGCGGTCACAATTTCAGCAAAAATCTGACGTTCTGCAATTCACTCAGAAATGGTGCCAAAGTGTTGCAAACGATCCCCTGACAGGTTTTTGGGTGGAAACAGATGGGTTTTTATCATGGAAACAGAATGAGCCCTCGAGGTCTGAACAACTTTTTTTTAAAAAAATCCCTAAGCCGCGCGGTCACAATTTCAGCAAAAATCTGACGTTCTGCAATTCACTCAAAAATGGTGCCAAAGTGTTGCAAACGATCTCCTCACAGGTTTTTCGGTGGAAACAGATGGGTTTTTATCATTGAAACAGAATGAGCCCTCGAGGGCTGAACAACTGCTTTTTTAAAAAAAATCCCTAAGCCGCGCGGTCACAATTTCAGAAAAATCTGACGTTCTGCAATTCACTCAAAAATGGTGCCAAAGTGTTGCAAACGATCCCCTGAGAGGTTTTTCGGTGGAAACAGATGGATTTTTATCTTTGGAAACAGAATTAGCTCTCCACTTCTGAACTTGCGGAAAAAGTTATTTTTGAAAAAATCCCTAAGCCGCGCGGTCACAATATCAGCAAAATTCTGACGTTCTGCAATTCACTCAGAAATGTTGCCAAAGTGTTGCAAACGATCCCCTGAGAGGTTTTTCAGTGGAAACAGATGGGTTTTTATCATGGAAACAGAATGAGCCCTCGAGGTCTGAACAACTTTTTTTTTTGAAAAAATCCCTAAGCCGCGCGGTCACAATTTCAGCAAAAATCTGACGTTCTGCAATTCACTCAAAAATGGTGCCAAAGTGTTGCAAACGATTCCCTGACAGGTTTTTCGGTGGAAACAGATGGATTTTTATCATGGAAACAGATTGAGCCCTCAAGGTCTGAACAACTTTTTTTTGAAAAAATCCCGAAGCCGCGCGGTCACAATTTCAGCAAAAATCTGACTTTCTGCAATTCACTCAGAAATGTTGCCAAAGTGTTGCAAACGATCCCCTGACAGGTTTTACGGTGGAAACAGATGGATTTTTATCATGGAAACAGATTGAGCCCTCGAGGTCCGAACAACTTTTTTTTGAAAAAATCCCGAAGCCGCGCGGTCACAATTTCAGCAAAAATCTGACGTTCTGCAATTCACTCAGAAATGGTGCCAAAGTGTTGCAAACGATCCCCTGACAGGTTTTTGGGTGGAAACAGATGGGTTTTTATCATGGAAACAGAATGAGCCCTCGAGGTCTGAACAACTTTTTTTTGAAAAAATCCCTAAGCCGCGCGGTCACAATTTCAGCAAAAATCTGACGTTCTGCAATTCACTCAAAAATGTTGCCAAAGTGTTGCAAACGATCCCCTGACAGGTTTTTCGGTGGAAACAGATGGGTTTTTATCATGGAAACAGATTGAGCCCTCGAGGTCTGAACAACTTTTTTTTGAAAAAATCCCGAAGCCGCGCGGTCACAATTTCAGCAAAAATCTGACGTTCTGCAATTCACTCAGAAATGGTGCCAAAGTGTTGCAAACGATCCCCTGACAGGTTTTTTGGTGGAAACAGATGGGTTTTTATCATGGAAACAGAATGAGCCCTCGAGGTCTGAACAACTTTTTTTTGAAAAAATCCCTAAGCCGCGCGGTCACAATTTCAGCAAAAATCTGACGTTCTGCAATTCACTCAGAAATGGTGCCAAAGTGTTGCAAACGATCCCCTGACAGGTTTTTGGGTGGAAACAGATGGGTTTTTATCATGGAAACAGAATGAGCCCTCGAGGTCTGAACAACTTTTTTTTAAAAAAATCCCTAAGCCGCGCGGTCACAATTTCAGCAAAAATCTGACGTTCTGCAATTCACTCAAAAATGGTGCCAAAGTGTTGCAAACGATCTCCTCACAGGTTTTTCGGTGGAAACAGATGGGTTTTTATCATTGAAACAGAATGAGCCCTCGAGGGCTGAACAACTGCTTTTTTAAAAAAAATCCCTAAGCCGCGCGGTCACAATTTCAGAAAAATCTGACGTTCTGCAATTCACTCAAAAATGGTGCCAAAGTGTTGCAAACGATCCCCTGAGAGGTTTTTCGGTGGAAACAGATGGATTTTTATCTTTGGAAACAGAATTAGCTCTCCACTTCTGAACTTGCGGAAAAAGTTATTTTTGAAAAAATCCCTAAGCCGCGCGGTCACAATTTCAGCAAAATTCTGACGTTCTGCAATTCACTCAGAAATGTTGCCAAAGTGTTGCAAACGATCCCCTGAGAGGTTTTTCAGTGGAAACAGATGGGTTTTTATCATGGAAACAGAATGAGCCCTCGAGGTCTGAACAACTTTTTTTTTGAAAAAATCCCTAAGCCGCGCGGTCACAATTTCAGCAAAAATCTGACGTTCTGCAATTCACTCAAAAATGGTGCCAAAGTGTTGCAAACGATTCCCTGACAGGTTTTTGGGTGGAAACAGATGGATTTTTATCATGGAAACAGATTGAGCCCTCAAGGTCTGAACAACTTTTTTTTGAAAAAATCCCGAAGCCGCGCGGTCACAATTTCAGCAAAAATCTGACTTTCTGCAATTCACTCAGAAATGTTGCCAAAGTGTTGCAAACGATCCCCTGACAGGTTTTTCGGTGGAAACAGATGGGTTTTTATCATGGAAACAGAATGAGCCCTCGAGGTCTGAACAACTTTTTTTTGAAAAAATCCCTAAGCCGCGCGGTCACAATTTCAGCAAAAATCTGACGTTCTGCAATTCACTCAAAAATGGTGCCAAAGTGTTGCAAACGATCTCCTCACAGGTTTTTTGGTGGAAACAGATGGGTTTTTATCATGGAAACAGATTGAGCCCTCGAGGTCTGAACAACTTTTTTTTGAAAAAATCCCTAAGCCGCGCGGTCACGATTTCAGCAAAAATCTTACGTTCTGCAATTCACTCAGAAATGGTGCCAAAGTGTTGCAAGCGATCCCCTGACAGGTTTTTGGGTGGAAACAGATGGGTTTTTATCATGGAAACAGAATGAGCCCTTGAGGTCTGAACAACTTTTTTTTGAAAAAATCCCTAAGCCGCGCGGTCACAATTTCAGCAAAAATCTGACGTTCTGCAATTCACTCAGAAATGGTGCCAAAGTGTTGCAAACGATCCCCTGACAGGTTTTACGGTGGAAACAGATGGATTTTTATCATGGAAACAGATTGAGCCCTCGAGGTCCGAACAACTTTTTTTTGAAAAAATCCCGAAGCCGCGCGGTCACAATTTCAGCAAAAATCTGACGTTCTGCAATTCACTCAGAAATGGTGCCAAAGTGTTGCAAACGATCCCCTGACAGGTTTTTGGGTGGAAACAGATGGGTTTTTATCATGGAAACAGAATGAGCCCTCGAGGTCTGAACAACTTTTTTTTGAAAAAATCCCTAAGCCGCGCGGTCACAATTTCAGCAAAAATCTGACGTTCTGCAATTCACTCAAAAATGGTGCCAAAGTGTTGCAAACGATCCCCTGACAGGTTTTTCGGTGGAAACAGATGGGTTTTTATCATGGAAACAGATTGAGCCCTCGAGGTCTGAACAACTTTTTTTTGAAAAAATCCCGAAGCCGCGCGGTCACAATTTCAGCAAAAATCTGACGTTCTGCAATTCACTCAGAAATGGTGCCAAAGTGTTGCAAACGATCCCCTGACAGGTTTTTTGGTGGAAACAGATGGGTTTTTATCATGGAAACAGAATGAGCCCTCGAGGTCTGAACAACTTTTTTTTGAAAAAATCCCTAAGCCGCGCGGTCACAATTTCAGCAAAAATCTGACGTTCTGCAATTCACTCAGAAATGGTGCCAAAGTGTTGCAAACGATCCCCTGACAGGTTTTTGGGTGGAAACAGATGGGTTTTTATCATGGAAACAGAATGAGCCCTCGAGGTCTGAACAACTTTTTTTTAAAAAAATCCCTAAGCCGCGCGGTCACAATTTCAGCAAAAATCTGACGTTCTGCAATTCACTCAAAAATGGTGCCAAAGTGTTGCAAACGATCTCCTCACAGGTTTTTCGGTGGAAACAGATGGGTTTTTATCATTGAAACAGAATGAGCCCTCGAGGGCTGAACAACTGCTTTTTTAAAAAAAATCCCTAAGCCGCGCGGTCACAATTTCAGAAAAATCTGACGTTCTGCAATTCACTCAAAAATGGTGCCAAAGTGTTGCAAACGATCCCCTGAGAGGTTTTTCGGTGGAAACAGATGGATTTTTATCTTTGGAAACAGAATTAGCTCTCCACTTCTGAACTTGCGGAAAAAGTTATTTTTGAAAAAATCCCTAAGCCGCGCGGTCACAATATCAGCAAAATTCTGACGTTCTGCAATTCACTCAGAAATGTTGCCAAAGTGTTGCAAACGATCCCCTGAGAGGTTTTTCAGTGGAAACAGATGGGTTTTTATCATGGAAACAGAATGAGCCCTCGAGGTCTGAACAACTTTTTTTTTTGAAAAAATCCCTAAGCCGCGCGGTCACAATTTCAGCAAAAATCTGACGTTCTGCAATTCACTCAAAAATGGTGCCAAAGTGTTGCAAACGATTCCCTGACAGGTTTTTCGGTGGAAACAGATGGATTTTTATCATGGAAACAGATTGAGCCCTCAAGGTCTGAACAACTTTTTTTTGAAAAAATCCCGAAGCCGCGCGGTCACAATTTCAGCAAAAATCTGACTTTCTGCAATTCACTCAGAAATGTTGCCAAAGTGTTGCAAACGATCCCCTGACAGGTTTTACGGTGGAAACAGATGGATTTTTATCATGGAAACAGATTGAGCCCTCGAGGTCCGAACAACTTTTTTTTGAAAAAATCCCGAAGCCGCGCGGTCACAATTTCAGCAAAAATCTGACGTTCTGCAATTCACTCAGAAATGGTGCCAAAGTGTTGCAAACGATCCCCTGACAGGTTTTTGGGTGGAAACAGATGGGTTTTTATCATGGAAACAGAATGAGCCCTCGAGGTCTGAACAACTTTTTTTTGAAAAAATCCCTAAGCCGCGCGGTCACAATTTCAGCAAAAATCTGACGTTCTGCAATTCACTCAAAAATGTTGCCAAAGTGTTGCAAACGATCCCCTGACAGGTTTTTCGGTGGAAACAGATGGGTTTTTATCATGGAAACAGATTGAGCCCTCGAGGTCTGAACAACTTTTTTTTGAAAAAATCCCGAAGCCGCGCGGTCACAATTTCAGCAAAAATCTGACGTTCTGCAATTCACTCAGAAATGGTGCCAAAGTGTTGCAAACGATCCCCTGACAGGTTTTTTGGTGGAAACAGATGGGTTTTTATCATGGAAACAGAATGAGCCCTCGAGGTCTGAACAACTTTTTTTTGAAAAAATCCCTAAGCCGCGCGGTCAAAATTTCATCAAAAATCTGACGTTCTGCAATTCACTCAGAAATGGTGCCAAAGTGTTGCAAACGATCCCCTGACAGGTTTTTGGGTGGAAACAGATGGGTTTTTATCATGGAAACAGAATGAGCCCTCGAGGTCTGAACAACTTTTTTTTAAAAAAATCCCTAAGCCGCGCGGTCACAATTTCAGCAAAAATCTGACGTTCTGCAATTCACTCAAAAATGGTGCCAAAGTGTTGCAAACGATCTCCTCACAGGTTTTTCGGTGGAAACAGATGGGTTTTTATCATTGAAACAGAATGAGCCCTCGAGGGCTGAACAACTGCTTTTTTAAAAAAAATCCCTAAGCCGCGCGGTCACAATTTCAGAAAAATCTGACGTTCTGCAATTCACTCAAAAATGGTGCCAAAGTGTTGCAAACGATCCCCTGAGAGGTTTTTCGGTGGAAACAGATGGATTTTTATCTTTGGAAACAGAATTAGCTCTCCACTTCTGAACTTGCGGAAAAAGTTATTTTTGAAAAAATCCCTAAGCCGCGCGGTCACAATATCAGCAAAATTCTGACGTTCTGCAATTCACTCAGAAATGTTGCCAAAGTGTTGCAAACGATCCCCTGAGAGGTTTTTCAGTGGAAACAGATGGGTTTTTATCATGGAAACAGAATGAGCCCTCGAGGTCTGAACAACTTTTTTTTTTGAAAAAATCCCTAAGCCGCGCGGTCACAATTTCAGCAAAAATCTGACGTTCTGCAATTCACTCAAAAATGGTGCCAAAGTGTTGCAAACGATTCCCTGACAGGTTTTTCGGTGGAAACAGATGGATTTTTATCATGGAAACAGATTGAGCCCTCAAGGTCTGAACAACTTTTTTTTGAAAAAATCCCGAAGCCGCGCGGTCACAATTTCAGCAAAAATCTGACTTTCTGCAATTCACTCAGAAATGTTGCCAAAGTGTTGCAAACGATCCCCTGACAGGTTTTTCGGTGGAAACAGATGGGTTTTTATCATGGAAACAGAATGAGCCCTCGAGGTCTGAACAACTTTTTTTTGAAAAAATCCCTAAGCCGCGCGGTCACAATTTCAGCAAAAATCTGACGTTCTGCAATTCACTCAAAAATGGTGCCAAAGTGTTGCAAACGATCTCCTCACCGGTTTCTCGGTGGAAACAGATGGGTTTTTATCATGGAAACAGATTGAGCCCTCGAGGGCTGAACAACTTTTTTAAAAAAAATCCCTAAGCCGCGCGGTCACAATTTCAGCAAAAATCTGACTCAGAAATGGTGCCAAAGTGTTGCAAACGATCCCCTGACAGGTTTTTCGGTGGAAACAGATGGGTTTTTATCATGGAAACAGAATGAGCCATCGAGGTCAGAACAACTTTTTTTTGAAAAAATCCCTAAGCCGCGTGGTCACAATTTCAGCAAAAATATGACGTTCTGCAATTCACTCAAAAATGGTGCCAAAGTGTTGCAAACGATCCCCTGACAGGTTTTTCGGTGGAAACAGATGGGTTTTTATCATGGAAACAGATTGAGCCCTCGAGGTCTGAACAACTTTTTTTTGAAAAAATCCCTAAGCCGCGCGGTCACAATTTCAGCAAAAATCTGACGTTCTGCAATTCACTCAAAATTGGTGCCAAAGTGTTGCAAACGATCCCCTGACAGGTTTTTCGGTGGAAACAGATGGGTTTTTATCATGGAAACAGAATGAGCCCTCGAGGTCTGAACAACGTTTTTTTGAAAAAATCCCTAAGCCGCGCGGTCACAATTTCAGCAAAAATCTGACGTTCTGCAATTCACTCAAAAATGGTGCCAAAGTGTTGCAAACGATCCCCTGACAGGTTTTTGGGTGGAAACAGATGGGTTTTTATCATGGAAACAGAATGAGCCCTCGAGGTCTGAACAACTTTTTTTTGAAAAAATCCCTAAGCCGTGCGGTCACAATTTCAGCAAAAATCTGACGTTCTGCAATTCACTCAAAAATGGTGCCAAAGTGTTGCAAACAATCTCCTCACAGGTTTTTCGGTGGAAACAGATGGGTTTTTATCATTGAAACAGAATGAGCCCTCGAGGGCTGAACAACTGCTTTTTTAAAAAAAATCCCTAAGCCGCGCGGTCACAATTTCAGCAAAAATCTGACGTTCTGCAATTCACTCAAAAATGGTGCCAAAGTGTTGCAAACGATCCCCTGACAGGTTTTTCGGTGGAAACAGATGGGTTTTTATCATGGAAACAGAATGAGCCCTCGAGGTCTGAACAACTTTTTTTTGAAAAAATCCCTAAGCCGCGCGGTCACAATTTCAGCAAAAATCTGACGTTCTGCAATTCACTCAGAAATGGTGCCAAAGTGTTGCAAACGATCCCCTGTCAGGTTTTTGGGTGGAAACAGATGGGTTTTTATCATGGAAACAGAATGAGCCCTTGAGGTCTGAACAACTTTTTTTTGAAAAAATCCCTAAGCCGCGCTGTCACAATTTCAGCAAAAATCTGACGTTCTGCAATTCACTCAGAAATGGTGCCAAAGTGTTGCAAACGATCCCCTGACAGGTTTTACGGTGGAAACAGATGGATTTTTATCATGGAAACAGATTGAGCCCTCGAGGTCTGAACAACTTTTTTTTGAAAAAATCCCGAAGCCGCGTGGTCACAATTTCAGCAAAAATATGACGTTCTGCAATTCACTCAGAAATGGTGCCAAAGTGTTGCAAACGATCCCCTGACATGTTTGTGGGTGGAAACAGATGGGTTTTTATCATGGAAACAGAATGAGCCCTCGAGGTCTGAACAACTTTTTTTTGAAAAAATCCCTAAGCCGCGCGGTCACAATTTCAGCAAAAATCTGACGTTCTGCAATTCACTCAAAAATGGTGCCAAAGTGTTGCAAACGATCCCCTGACAGGTTTTTCGGTGGAAACAGATGGGTTTTTATCATGGAAACAGATTGAGCCCTCGAGGTCTGAACAACTTTTTTTTGAAAAAATCCCTAAGCCGCGCGGTCACAATTTCAGCAAAAATCTGACGTTCTGCAATTCACTCAAAATTGGTGCCAAAGTGTTGCAAACGATCCCCTGACAGGTTTTTCGGTGGAAACAGATGGGTTTTTATCATGGAAACAGAATGAGCCCTCGAGGTCTGAACAACTTTTTTTTGAAAAAATCCCTAAGCTGCGCGGTCACAATTTCAGCAAAAATCTGACGTTCTGCAATTCACTCAAAAATGGTGCCAAAGTGTTGCAAACGATCCCCTGACAGGTTTTTGGGTGGAAACAGATGGGTTTTTATCATGGAAACAGAATGAGCCCTCGAGGTCTGAACAACTTTTTTTTGAAAAAATCCCTAAGCCGTGCGGTCACAATTTCAGCAAAAATCTGACGTTCTGCAATTCACTCAAAAATGGTGCCAAAGTGTTGCAAACAATCTCCTCACAGGTTTTTCGGTGGAAACAGATGGGTTTTTATCATTGAAACAGAATGAGCCCTCGAGGGCTGAACAACTGCTTTTTTAAAAAAAATCCCTAAGCCGCGCGGTCACAATTTCAGCAAAAATCTGACGTTCTGCAATTCACTCAAAAATGGTGCCAAAGTGTTGCAAACGATCCCCTGAGAGGTTTTTCGGTGGAAACAGATGGATTTTTATCTTTGGAAACAGAATTAGCTCTCCACTTCTGAACTTGCGGAAAAAGTTTTTTTTGAAAAAATCCCTAAGCCGCGCAGTCACAATTTCAGCAAAATTCTGACGTTCTGCAATTCACTCAGAAATGGTGCCAAAGTGTTGCAAACGATCCCCTGACAGGTTTTTGGGTGGAAACAGATGGGTTTTTATCATGGAAACAGAATGAGCCCTCGAGGTCTGAACAACGTTTTTTTGAAAAAATCCCTAAGCCGTGCGGTCACAATTTCAGCAAAAATCTGACGTTCTGCAATTCACTCAAAAATGGTGCCAAAGTGTTGCAAACAATCTCCTCACAGGTTTTTCGGTGGAAACAGATGGGTTTTTATCATTGAAACAGAATGAGCCCTCGAGGGCTGAACAACTGCTTTTTTAAAAAAAATCCCTAAGCCGCGCGGTCACAATTTCAGCAAAAATCTGACGTTCTGCAATTCACTCAAAAATGGTGCCAAAGTGTTGCAAACGATCCCCTGAGAGGTTTTTCGGTGGAAACAGATGGATTTTTATCTTTGGAAACAGAATTAGCTCTCCACTTCTGAACTTGCGGAAAAAGTTTTTTTTGAAAAAATCCCTAAGCCGCGCAGTCACAATTTCAGCAAAATTCTGACTTTCTGCAATTCACTCAAAAATGTTGCCAAAGTGTTGCAAACGATCCCCTGAAGGGTTTTTTGGTGGAAACAGATGGGCTTTTATCATGGAAACAGATTGAGCCCTCGAGGTCTGAACAACTTTTTTTTGAAAAAATCCCTAAGCCGCGCGGTCACAATTTCAGCAAAAATCTGACGTTCTGCAATTCACTCAGAAATGGTGCCAAAGTGTTGCAAACGATCCCCTGACAGGTTTTTGGGTGGAAACAGATGGGTTTTTATCATGGAAACAGAATGAGCCCTCGAGGTCTGAACAACTTTTTTTTGAAAAAATCCCTAAGCCGCGCGGTCACAATTTCAGCAAAAATCTGACGTTCTGCAATTCACTCAGAAATGGTGCCAAAGTGTTGCAAACGATGTCCTGACAGGTTTTTCGGTGGAAACAGATGGGATTTTATCATTGAAACAGAATGAGCCCTCAAGGTCTGAACAACTGTTTTTTGAAAAAAATCCCTAAGCCGCTTGGTCACAATTTCAGCAAAAATCTGACGTTCTGCAATTCACTCAGAAATGGTGCCAAAGTGTTGCAAACGATCCCCTGACAGGTTTTTGGGTGGAAACAGATGGGTTTTTATCATGGAAACAGAATGAGCCCTCGAGGTCTGAACAACTTTTTTTTGAAAAAATCCCTAAGCCGCACGGTCACAATTTCAGCAAAAATATGACGTTCTGCAATTCACTCAAAAATGGTGCCAAAGTGTTGCAAACGATCCCCTGACAGGTTTTTGGGTGGAAACAGATGGGTTTTTATCATGGAAACAGATTGAGCCCTCGAGGTCTGAACAACTTTTTTTTGAAAAAATCCCGAAGCCGCGTGGTCACAATTTCAGCAAAAATATGACGTTCTGCAATTCACTCAGAAATGGTGCCAAAGTGTTGCAAACGATCCCCTGACATGTTTTTGGGTGGAAACAGATGGGTTTTTATCATGGAAACAGAATGAGCCCTCGAGGTCTGAACAACTTTTTTTTGAAAAAATCCCTAAGCCGCGCGGTCACAATTTCAGCAAAAATCTGACGTTCTGCAATTCACTCAAAAATGGTGCCAAAGTGTTGCAAACGATCCCCTGACAGGTTTTTCGGTGGAAACAGATGGGTTTTTATCATGGAAACAGATTGAGCCCTCGAGGTCTGAACAACTTTTTTTTGAAAAAATCCCTAAGCCGCGCGGTCACAATTTCAGCAAAAATCTGACGTTCTGCAATTCACTCAAAATTGGTGCCAAAGTGTTGCAAACGATCCCCTGACAGGTTTTTCGGTGGAAACAGATGGGTTTTTATCATGGAAACAGAATGAGCCCTCGAGGTCTGAACAACCTTTTTTTGAAAAAATCCCTAAGCCGCGCGGTCACAATTTCAGCAAAAATCTGACGTTCTGCAATTCACTCAAAAATGGTGCCAAAGTGTTGCAAACGATCCCCTGACAGGTTTTTGGGTGGAAACAGATGGGTTTTTATCATGGAAACAGAATGAGCCCTCGAGGTCTGAACAACTTTTTTTTGAAAAAATCCCTAAGCCGTGCGGTCACAATTTCAGCAAAAATCTGACGTTCTGCAATTCACTCAAAAATGGTGCCAAAGTGTTGCAAACAATCTCCTCACAGGTTTTTCGGTGGAAACAGATGGGTTTTTATCATTGAAACAGAATGAGCCCTCGAGGGCTGAACAACTGCTTTTTTAAAAAAAATCCCTAAGCCGCGCGGTCACAATTTCAGCAAAAATCTGACGTTCTGCAATTCACTCAAAAATGGTGCCAAAGTGTTGCAAACGATCCCCTGAGAGGTTTTTCGGTGGAAACAGATGGATTTTTATCTTTGGAAACAGAATTAGCTCTCCACTTCTGAACTTGCGGAAAAAGTTTTTTTTGAAAAAATCCCTAAGCCGCGCAGTCACAATTTCAGCAAAATTCTGACGTTCTGCAATTCACTCAGAAATGGTGCCAAAGTGTTGCAAACGATCCCCTGACAGGTTTTTGGGTGGAAACAGATGGGTTTTTATCATGGAAACAGAATGAGCCCTCGAGGTCTGAACAACGTTTTTTTGAAAAAATCCCTAAGCCGTGCGGTCACAATTTCAGCAAAAATCTGACGTTCTGCAATTCACTCAAAAATGGTGCCAAAGTGTTGCAAACAATCTCCTCACAGGTTTTTCGGTGGAAACAGATGGGTTTTTATCATTGAAACAGAATGAGCCCTCGAGGGCTGAACAACTGCTTTTTTAAAAAAAATCCCTAAGCCGCGCGGTCACAATTTCAGCAAAAATCTGACGTTCTGCAATTCACTCAAAAATGGTGCCAAAGTGTTGCAAACGATCCCCTGAGAGGTTTTTCGGTGGAAACAGATGGATTTTTATCTTTGGAAACAGAATTAGCTCTCCACTTCTGAACTTGCGGAAAAAGTTTTTTTTGAAAAAATCCCTAAGCCGCGCAGTCACAATTTCAGCAAAATTCTGACGTTCTGCAATTCACTCAAAAATGGTGCCAAAGTGTTGCTAACGATCCGCTGACAGGTTTTTCGGTGGAAACAGATGGGTTTTTATCATGGAAACAGAATGAGCCCTCGAGGTCTGAACAACTTTTTTTTGAAAAAATCCCTAAGCCGCGCGGTCACAATTTCAGCAAAATTCTGACGTTCTGCAATTCACTCAAAAATGGTGCCAAAGTGTTGCAAACGATCTCCTCACAGGTTTTTCGGTGGAAACAGATGGGTTTTTATCATTGAAACAGAATGAGCCCTCGAGGGCTGAACAACTGCTTTTTTAAAAAAAATCCCTAAGCCGCGCGGTCACAATTTCAGCAAAAATCTGACTTTCTGCAATTCACTCAAAAATGTTGCCAAAGTGTTGCAAACGATCCCCTGAAGGGTTTTTTGGTGGAAACAGATGGGCTTTTATCATGGAAACAGATTGAGCCCTCGAGGTCTGAACAACTTTTTTTTGAAAAAATCCCTAAGCCGCGCGGTCACAATTTCAGCAAAAATCTGACGTTCTGCAATTCACTCAGAAATGGTGCCAAAGTGTTGCAAACGATCCCCTGACAGGTTTTTGGGTGGAAACAGATGGGTTTTTATCATGGAAACAGAATGAGCCCTCGAGGTCTGAACAACTTTTTTTTGAAAAAATCCCTAAGCCGCGCGGTCACAATTTCAGCAAAAATCTGACGTTCTGCAATTCACTCAGAAATGGTGCCAAAGTGTTGCAAACGATGTCCTGACAGGTTTTTCGGTGGAAACAGATGGGATTTTATCATTGAAACAGAATGAGCCCTCAAGGTCTGAACAACTGTTTTTTGAAAAAAATCCCTAAGCCGCTTGGTCACAATTTCAGCAAAAATCTGACGTTCTGCAATTCACTCAGAAATGGTGCCAAAGTGTTGCAAACGATCCCCTGACAGGTTTTTGGGTGGAAACAGATGGGTTTTTATCATGGAAACAGAATGAGCCCTCGAGGTCTGAACAACTTTTTTTTGAAAAAATCCCTAAGCCGCACGGTCACAATTTCAGCAAAAATCTGACGTTCTGCAATTCACTCAAAAATGGTGCCAAAGTGTTGCAAACGATCCCCTGACAGGTTTTTCGGTGGAAACAGATGGGTTTTTATCATGGAAACAGATTGAGCCCTCGAGGTCTGAACAACTTTTTTTTGAAAAAATCCCGAAGCCGCGCGGTCACAATTTCAGCAAAAATCTGACGTTCTGCAATTCACTCAGAAATGGTGCCAAAGTGTTGCAAACGATCCCCTGACAGGTTTTTCGGTGGAAACAGATGGGTTTTTATCATGGAAACAGATTGAGCCCTCGAGGTCTGAACAACTTTTTTTTAAAAAAATACCTAAGCCGCGCGGTCACAATTTCAGCAAAAATCTGACGTTCTGCAATTCATTCAAAAATGTTGCCAAAGTGTTGCAAACGATCCCCTGAGAGGTTTTTCGGTGGAAACAGATGGATTTTTATCTTTGGAAACAGAATTAGCTCTCCACTTCTGAACTTGCGGAAAAAGTTTTTTTTGAAAAAATCCCTAAGCCGCGCAGTCACAATGTCAGCAAAATTCTGACGTTCTGCAATTCACTCAAAAATGGTGCCAAAGTGTTGCTAACGATCCGCTGACAGGTTTTTCGGTGGAAACAGATGGGTTTTTATCATGGAAACAGAATGAGCCCTCGAGGTCTGAACAACTTTTTTTTGAAAAAATCCCTAAGCCGCGCGGTCACAATTTCAGCAAAAATCTGACGTTCTGCAATTCACTCAGAAATGGTGCCAAAGTGTTGCAAACGATGTCCTGACAGGTTTTTCGGTGGAAACAGATGGGATTTTATCATTGAAACAGAATGAGCCCTCAAGGTCTGAACAACTGTTTTTTGAAAAAAATCCCTAAGCCGCTTGGTCACAATTTCAGCAAAAATCTGACGTTCTGCAATTCACTCAGAAATGGTGCCAAAGTGTTGCAAACGATCCCCTGACAGGTTTTTGGGTGGAAATAGATGGGTTTTTATCATGGAAACAGAATGAGCCCTCGAGGTCTGAACAACTTTTTTTTGAAAAAATCCCTAAGCCGCACGGTCACAATTTCAGCAAAAATCTGACGTTCTGCAATTCACTCAAAAATGGTGCCAAAGTGTTGCAAACGATCCCCTGACAGGTTTTTCGGTGGAAACAGATGGGTTTTTATCATGGAAACAGATTGAGCCCTCGAGGTCTGAACAACTTTTTTTTGAAAAAATCCCGAAGCCGCGCGGTCACAATTTCAGCAAAAATCTGACGTTCTGCAATTCACTCAGAAATGGTGCCAAAGTGTTGCAAACGATCCCCTGACAGGTTTTTCGGTGGAAGCAGATGGGTTTTTATCATGGAAACAGATTGAGCCCTCGAGGTCTGAACAACTTTTTTTTAAAAAAATACCTAAGCCGCGCGGTCACAATTTCAGCAAAAATCTGACGTTCTGCAATTCATTCAAAAATGTTGCCAAAGTGTTGCAAACGATCCCCTGAGAGGTTTTTCGGTGGAAACAGATGGATTTTTATCTTTGGAAACAGAATTAGCTCTCCACTTCTGAACTTGCGGAAAAAGTTTTTTTTGAAAAAATCCCTAAGCCGCGCAGTCACAATGTCAGCAAAATTCTGACGTTCTGCAATTCACTCAAAAATGGTGCCAAAGTGTTGCTAACGATCCGCTGACAGGTTTTTCGGTGGAAACAGATGGGTTTTTATCATGGAAACAGAATGAGCCCTCGAGGTCTGAACAACTTTTTTTTGAAAAAATCCCTAAGCCGCGCGGTCACAATTTCAGCAAAATTCTGACGTTCTGCAATTCACTCAAAAATGGTGCCAAAGTGTTGCAAACGATCTCCTCACAGGTTTTTCGGTGGAAACAGATGGGTTTTTATCATTGAAACAGAATGAGCCCTCGAGGTCTGAACAACTTTTTTTTGAAAAAATCTCTAAGCCGCGCGGTCACAATTTCAGCAAAAATCTGACCTTCTGCAATTCACTCAAAAATGTTGCCAAAGTGTTGCAAACGATCCCCTGACACGTTTTTTGGTGGAAACAGATGGGTTTTTATCATGGAAACAGATTGAGCCCTCGAGGTCTGAACAACTTTTTTTTGAAAAAATCCCTAAGCCGCGCGGTCACAATTTCAGCAAAAATCTGACGTTCTGCAATTCACTCAGAAATGGTGCCAAAGTGTTGCAAACGATCCCCTGTCAGGTTTTTGGGTGGAAACAGATGGGTTTTTATCATGGAAACAGAATGAGCCCTTGAGGTCTGAACAACTTTTTTTTGAAAAAATCCCTAAGCCGCGCTGTCACAATTTCAGCAAAAATCTGACGTTCTGCAATTCACTCAGAAATGGTGCCAAAGTGTTGCAAACGATCCCCTGACAGGTTTTACGGTGGAAACAGATGGATTTTTATCATGGAAACAGATTGAGCCCTCGAGGTCTGAACAACTTTTTTTTGAAAAAATCCCGAAGCCGCGTGGTCACAATTTCAGCAAAAATATGACGTTCTGCAATTCACTCAGAAATGGTGCCAAAGTGTTGCAAACGATCCCCTGACATGTTTTTGGGTGGAAACAGATGGGTTTTTATCATGGAAACAGAATGAGCCCTCGAGGTCTGAACAACTTTTTTTTGAAAAAATCCCTAAGCCGCGCGGTCACAATTTCAGCAAAAATCTGACGTTCTGCAATTCACTCAAAAATGGTGCCAAAGTGTTGCAAACGATCCCCTGACAGGTTTTTCGGTGGAAACAGATGGGTTTTTATCATGGAAACAGATTGAGCCCTCGAGGTCTGAACAACTTTTTTTTGAAAAAATCCCTAAGCCGCGCGGTCACAATTTCAGCAAAAATCTGACGTTCTGCAATTCACTCAAAATTGGTGCCAAAGTGTTGCAAACGATCCCCTGACAGGTTTTTCGGTGGAAACAGATGGGTTTTTATCATGGAAACAGAATGAGCCCTCGAGGTCTGAACAACTTTTTTTTGAAAAAATCCCTAAGCCGCGCGGTCACAATTTCAGCAAAAATATGACGTTCTGCAATTCACTCAAAAATGGTGCCAAAGTGTTGCAAACGATCCCCTGACAGGTTTTTGGGTGGAAACAGATGGGTTTTTATCATGGAAACAGAATGAGCCCTCGAGGTCTGAACAACTTTTTTTTGAAAAAATCCCTAAGCCGTGCGGTCACAATTCCAGCAAAAATCTGACGTTCTGCAATTCACTCAAAAATGGTGCCAAAGTGTTGCAAATAATCTCCTCACAGGTTTTTCGGTGGAAACAGATGGGTTTTTATCATTGAAACAGAATGAGCCCTCGAGGGCTGAACAACTGCTTTTTTAAAAAAAATCCCTAAGCCGCGCGGTCACAATTTCAGCAAAAATCTGACGTTCTGCAATTCACTCAAAAATGGTGCCAAAGTGTTGCAAACGATCCCCTGACAGGTTTTTCGGTGGAAACAGATGGGTTTTTATCATGGAAACAGAATGAGCCCTCGAGGTCTGAACAACTTTTTTTTGAAAAAATCCCTAAGCCGCGCGGTCACAATTTCAGCAAAAATCTGACGTTCTGCAATTCACTCAGAAATGGTGCCAAAGTGTTGCAAACGATCCCCTGTCAGGTTTTTGGGTGGAAACAGATGGGTTTTTATCATGGAAACAGAATGAGCCCTTGAGGTCTGAACAACTTTTTTTTGAAAAAATCCCTAAGCCGCGCTGTCACAATTTCAGCAAAAATCTGACGTTCTGCAATTCACTCAGAAATGGTGCCAAAGTGTTGCAAACGATCCCCTGACAGGTTTTACGGTGGAAACAGATGGGTTTTTATCATGGAAACAGAATGAGCCCTCGAGGTCTGAACAAATTTTTTTTGAAAAAATCCCTAAGCCGCGCGGTCACAATTTCAGCAAAAATCTGACGTTCTGCAATTCACTCAAAAATGGTGCCAAAGTGTTGCAAACGATCCCCTGACAGGTTTTTGGGTGGAAACAGATGGGTTTTTATCATGGAAACAGATTGAGCCCTCGAGGTCTGAACAACTTTTTTTTGAAAAAATCCCTAAGCCGCGCGGTCACAATTTCAGCAAAAATCTGACGTTCTGCAATTCACTCAAAATTGGTGCCAAAGTGTTGCAAACGATCCCCTGACAGGTTTTTCGGTGGAAACAGATGGGTTTTTATCATGGAAACAGAATGAGCCCTCGAGGTCTGAACAACTTTTTTTTTGAAAAAATCCTTAAGCCGCGCGGTCACAATTTCAGCAAAAATCTGACGTTCTGCAATTCACTCAAAAATGGTGCCAAAGTGTTGCAAACGATCCCCTGACAGGTTTTTGGGTGGAAACAGATGGGTTTTTATCATGGAAACAGAATGAGCCCTCGAGGTCTGAACAACTTTTTTTTGAAAAAATCCCTAAGCCGCGCGGTCACAATTTCAGCAAAATTCTGACGTTCTGCAATTCACTCAAAAATGGTGCCAAAGTGTTGCAAACGATCTCCTCACAGGTTTTTCGGTGGAAACAGATGGGTTTTTATCATTGAAACAGAATGAGCCCTCGAGGGCTGAACAACTGCTTTTTTTAAAAAAATCCCTAAGCCGCGCGGTCACAATTTCAGCAAAAATCTGACTTTCTGCAATTCACTCAAAAATGTTGCCAAAGTGTTGCAAACGATCCCCTGAAGGGTTTTTTGGTGGAAACAGATGGGCTTTTATCATGGAAACAGATTGAGCCCTCGAGGTCTGAACAACTTTTTTTTGAAAAAATCCCTAAGCCGCGCGGTCACAATTTCAGCAAAAATCTGACGTTCTGCAATTCACTCAGAAATGGTGCCAAAGTGTTGCAAACGATCCCCTGACAGGTTTTTGGGTGGAAACAGATGGGTTTTTATCATGGAAACAGAATGAGCCCTCGAGGTCTGAACAACTGTTTTTGAAAAAATCCCTAAGCCGCGCGGTCACAATTTCAGCAAAAATCTGACGTTCTGCAATTCACTCAGAAATGGTGCCAAAGTGTTGCAAACGATGTCCTGACAGGTTTTTCGGTGGAAACAGATGGGATTTTATCATTGAAACAGAATGAGCCCTCAAGGTCTGAACAACTGTTTTTTGAAAAAAATCCCTAAGCCGCTTGGTCACAATTTCAGCAAAAATCTGACGTTCTGCAATTCACTCAGAAATGGTGCCAAAGTGTTGCAAACGATCCCCTGACAGGTTTTTGGGTGGAAACAGATGGGTTTTTATCATGGAAACAGAATGAGCCCTCGAGGTCTGAACAACTTTTTTTTGAAAAAATCCCTAAGCCGCACGGTCACAATTTCAGCAAAAATCTGACGTTCTGCAATTCACTCAAAAATGGTGCCAAAGTGTTGCAAACGATCCCCTGACAGGTTTTTCGGTGGAAACAGATGGGTTTTTATCATGGAAACAGATTGAGCCCTCGAGGTCTGAACAACTTTTTTTTGAAAAAATACCTAAGCCGCGCGGTCACAATTTCAGCAAAAATCTGACGTTCTGCAATTCATTCAAAAATGTTGCCAAAGTGTTGCAAACGATCCCCTGAGAGGTTTTTCGGTGGAAACAGATGGATTTTTATCTTTGGAAACAGAATTAGCTCTCCACTTCTGAACTTGCGGGAAAAGTTTTTTTTGAAAAAATCCCTAAGCCGCGCAGTCACAATGTCAGCAAAATTCTGACGTTCTGCAATTCACTCAAAAATGGTGCCAAAGTGTTGCTAACGATCCGCTGACAGGTTTTTCGGTGGAAACAGATGGGTTTTTATCATGGAAACAGAATGAGCCCTCGAGGTCTGAACAACTTTTTTTTGAAAAAATCCCTAAGCCGCGCGGTCACAATTTCAGCAAAATTCTGACGTTCTGCAATTCACTCAAAAATGGTGCCAAAGTGTTGCAAACGATCTCCTCACAGGTTTTTCGGTGGAAACAGATGGGTTTTTATCATTGAAACAGAATGAGCCCTCGAGGGCTGAACAACTGCTTTTTTTAAAAAAAATCCCTAAGCCGCGCGGTCACAATTTCAGCAAAAATCTGACTTTCTGCAATTCACTCAAAAATGTTGCCAAAGTGTTGCAAACGATCCCCTGAAGGGTTTTTTGGTGGAAACAGATGGGCTTTTATCATGGAAACAGATTGAGCCCTCGAGGTCTGAACAACTTTTTTTTGAAAAAATCCCTAAGCCGCGCGGTCACAATTTCAGCAAAAATCTGACGTTCTGCAATTCACTCAGAAATGGTGCCAAAGTGTTGCAAACGATCCCCTGACAGGTTTTTGGGTGGAAACAGATGGGTTTTTATCATGGAAACAGAATGAGCCCTCGAGGTCTGAACAACTGTTTTTGAAAAAATCCCTAAGCCGCGCGGTCACAATTTCAGCAAAAATCTGACGTTCTGCAATTCACTCAGAAATGGTGCCAAAGTGTTGCAAACGATGTCCTGACAGGTTTTTCGGTGGAAACAGATGGGATTTTATCATTGAAACAGAATGAGCCCTCAAGGTCTGAACAACTGTTTTTTGAAAAAAATCCCTAAGCCGCTTGGTCACAATTTCAGCAAAAATCTGACGTTCTGCAATTCACTCAGAAATGGTGCCAAAGTGTTGCAAACGATCCCCTGACAGGTTTTTGGGTGGAAACAGATGGGTTTTTATCATGGAAACAGAATGAGCCCTCGAGGTCTGAACAACTTTTTTTTGAAAAAATCCCTAAGCCGCACGGTCACAATTTCAGCAAAATTCTGACGTTCTGCAATTCACTCAAAAATGGTGCCAAAGTGTTGCAAACGATCCCCTGACAGGTTTTTCGGTGGAAACAGATGGGTTTTTATCATGGAAACAGATTGAGCCCTCGAGGTCTGAACAACTTTTTTTTGAAAAAATACCTAAGCCGCGCGGTCACAATTTCAGCAAAAATCTGACGTTCTGCAATTCATTCAAAAATGTTGCCAAAGTGTTGCAAACGATCCCCTGAGAGGTTTTTCGGTGGAAACAGATGGATTTTTATCTTTGGAAACAGAATTAGCTCTCCACTTCTGAACTTGCGGGAAAAGTTTTTTTTGAAAAAATCCCTAAGCCGCGCAGTCACAATGTCAGCAAAATTCTGACGTTCTGCAATTCACTCAAAAATGGTGCCAAAGTGTTGCTAACGATCCGCTGACAGGTTTTTCGGTGGAAACAGATGGGTTTTTATCATGGAAACAGAATGAGCCCTCGAGGTCTGAACAACTTTTTTTTGAAAAAATCCCTAAGCCGCGCGGTCACAATTTCAGCAAAATTCTGACGTTCTGCAATTCACTCAAAAATGGTGCCAAAGTGTTGCAAACGATCTCCTCACAGGTTTTTCGGTGGAAACAGATGGGTTTTTATCATTGAAACAGAATGAGCCCTCGAGGGCTGAACAACTGCTTTTTTAAAAAAAATCCCTAAGCCGCGCGGTCACAATTTCAGCAAAAATCTGACTTTCTGCAATTCACTCAAAAATGTTGCCAAAGTGTTGCAAACGATCCCCTGACAGGTTTTTTGGTGGAAACAGATGGGCTTTTATCATGGAAACAGATTGAGCCCTCGAGGTCTGAACAACTTTTTTTTGAAAAAATCCCTAAGCCGCGCTGTCACAATTTCAGCAAAAATCTGACGTTCTGCAATTCACTCAGAAATGGTGCCAAAGTGTTGCAAACGATCCCCTGACAGGTTTTTGGGTGGAAACAGATGGGTTTTTATCATGGAAACAGAATGAGCCCTCGAGGTCTGAACAACTGTTTTTGAAAAAATCCCTAAGCCGCGCTGTCACAATTTCAGCAAAAATCTGACGTTCTGCAATTCATTCTAAAATGGTGCCAAAATGTTGCAAACGATCCCCTGAGAGGTTTTTCGGTGGAAACAGATGGATTTTTATCATTGGAAACAGAATTAGCTCTCCACTTCTGAACTTGCGGAAAAACTTTTTTTTGAAAAAATCCCTAAGCCGCGCGGTCACAATTTCAGCAAAATTCTGACGTTCTGCAATTCACTCAAAAATGGTGCCAAAGTGTTGCAAACGATCCCCTGACATGTTTTTCGTTGGAAACAGATGGGTTTTTATCATGGAAACAGAATGAGCCCTCGAGGTCTGAACAACTTTTTTTAAAAAAAATCCCTAAGCCGCGCGGTCACAATTTCAGCAAAAATCTGACGTTCTGCAATTCATTCAAAAATGTTGCCAAAGTGTTGCAAACGATCCCCTGAGAGGTTTTTCGGTGGAAACAGATGGATTTTTATCTTTGGAAACAGAATTAGCTCTCCACTTCTGAACTTGCGGAAAAAGTTTTTTTAAAAAAAATCCCTAAGCCGCGCGGTCACAATTTCAGCAAAATTCTGACATTCTGCAATTCACTCAGAAATGGTGCCAAAGTGTTGCAAACGATCCCCTGACAGGTTTTTCGGTGGAAACAGATGGGTTTTTATCATGGAAACAGAATGAGCCCTCGAGGTCTGAACAACTTTTTTTTGAAAAAATCCCTAAGCCGCGCGGTCACAATTTCAGCAAAAATCTGACGTTCTGCAATTCACTCAAAAATGGTGCCAAAGTGTTGCAAACGATTCCCTGAGAGGTTTTTCGGTGGAAACAAATGGATTTTTATCATGGAAACAGATTGAGCCCTCAAGGTCTGAACAACATTTTTTTGAAAAAATCCCGAAGCCGCGCGGTCACAATTTCAGCAAAAATCTGACTTTCTGCAATTCACTCAGAAATGGTGCCAAAGTGTTGCAAACGATCCCCTGACATGTTTTTGGGTGGAAACAGATGGGTTTTTATCATGGAAACAGAATGAGCCCTCGAGGTCTGAACAACTTTTTTTTGAAAAAATCCCTAAGCCGCGCGGTCACAATTTCAGCAAAAATCTGACGTTCTGCAATTCACTCAAAAATGGTGCCAAAGTGTTGCAAACGATCCCCTGAGAGGTTTTTCGGTGGAAACAGATGGGTTTTTATCTTTGGAAACAGAATTAGCTCTCCACTTCTGAACTTGCGGAAAAAGTTTTTTTAAAAAAAATCCCTAAGCCGCGCGGTCACAATTTCAGCAAAATTCTGACATTCTGCAATTCACTCAGAAATGGTGCCAAAGTGTTGCAAACGATCCCCTGACAGGTTTTTGGGTGGAAACAGATGGGTTTTTATCATGGAAACAGAATGAGCCCTCGAGGTCTGAACAACTTTTTTTTGAAAAAATCCCTAAGCCGCGCGGTCACAATTTCAGCAAAAATCTGACGTTCTGCAATTCACTCAAAAATGGTGCCAAAGTGTTGCAAACGATCTCCTCACAGGTTTTTCGGTGGAAACAGATGGGTTTTTATCATTGAAACAGAATGAGCCCTCGAGGGCTGAACAACTGCTTTTTTAAAAAAAATCCCTAAGCCGCGCGGTCACAATTTCAGCAAAAATCTGACTTTCTGCAATTCACTCAAAAATGTTGCCAAAGTGTTGCAAACGATCCCCTGACAGGTTTTTTGCTGGAAACAGATGGGCTTTTATCATGGAAACAGATTGAGCCCTCGAGGTCTGAACAACTTTTTTTTGAAAAAATCCCTAAGCCGCGCGGTCACAATTTCAGCAAAAATCTGACGTTCTGCAATTCACTCAGAAATGGTGCCAAAGTGTTGCAAACGATCCCCTGACAGGTTTTTGGGTGGAAACAGATGGGTTTTTATCATGGAAACAGAATGAGCCCTCGAGGTCTGAACAACTGTTTTTGAAAAAATCCCTAAGCCGCGCGGTCACAATTTCAGAAAAAATCTGACGTTCTGCAATTCACTCAGAAATGGTGCCAAAGTGTTGCAAACGATCTCCTGACAGGTTTTTCGGTGGAAACAGATGGGATTTTATCATTGAAACAGAATGAGCCCTCAGGGTCTGAACAACTGTTTTTTGAAAAAAATCCCTAAGTCGCGCGGTCACAATTTCAGCAAAAATCTGACGTTCTGCAATTCACTCAAAAATGGTGCCAAAGTGTTGCAAACGATCCCCTGGCAGGTTTTTCGTTGGAAACAGATGGGTTTTTATCATGGAAACAGAATGAGCCCTCGAGGTCTGAACAACTTTTTTTAAAAAAAATACCTAAGCCGCGCGGTCACAATTTCAGCAAAAATCTGACGTTCTGCAATTCATTCAAAAATGGTGCCAAAATGTTGCAAACGATCCCCTGAGAGGTTTTTCGGTGGAAACAGATGGATTTTTATCATTGGAAACAGAATTAGCTCTCCACTTCTGAACTTGCGGAAAAACTTTTTTTTGAAAAAATCCCTAAGCCGCGCGGTCACAATTTCAGCAAAATTCTGACGTTCTGCAATTCACTCAAAAATGGTGCCAAAGTGTTGCAAACGATCCCCTGACATGTTTTTCGTTGGAAACAGATGGGTTTTTATCATGGAAACAGAATGAGCCCTCGAGGTCTGAACAACTTTTTTTAAAAAAAATCCCTAAGCCGCGCGGTCACAATTTCAGCAAAAATCTGACGTTCTGCAATTCATTCAAAAATGTTGCCAAAGTGTTGCAAACGATCCCCTGAGAGGTTTTTCGGTGGAAACAGATGGATTTTTATCTTTGGAAACAGAATTAGCTCTCCACTTCTGAACTTGCGGAAAAAGTTTTTTTAAAAAAAATCCCTAAGCCGCGCGGTCACAATTTCAGCAAAATTCTGACATTCTGCAATTCACTCAGAAATGGTGCCAAAGTGTTGCAAACGATCCCCTGACAGGTTTTTCGGTGGAAACAGATGGGTTTTTATCATGGAAACAGAATGAGCCCTCGAGGTCTGAACAACTTTTTTTTGAAAAAATCCCTAAGCCGCGCGGTCACAATTTCAGCAAAAATCTGACGTTCTGCAATTCACTCAAAAATGGTGCCAAAGTGTTGCAAACGATCTCCTCACAGGTTTTTCGGTGGAAACAGATGGGTTTTTATCATTGAAACAGAATGAGCCCTCGAGGGCTGAACAACTGCTTTTTTAAAAAAAATCCCTAAGCCGCGCGGTCACAATTTCAGCAAAAATCTGACTTTCTGCAATTCACTCAAAAATGTTGCCAAAGTGTTGCAAACGATCCCCTGACAGGTTTTTTGCTGGAAACAGATGGGCTTTTATCATGGAAACAGATTGAGCCCTCGAGGTCTGAACAACTTTTTTTTGAAAAAATCCCTAAGCCGCGCGGTCACAATTTCAGCAAAAATCTGACGTTCTGCAATTCACTCAGAAATGGTGCCAAAGTGTTGCAAACGATCCCCTGACAGGTTTTTGGGTGGAAACAGATGGGTTTTTATCATGGAAACAGAATGAGCCCTCGAGGTCTGAACAACTGTTTTTGAAAAAATCCCTAAGCCGCGCGGTCACAATTTCAGAAAAAATCTGACGTTCTGCAATTCACTCAGAAATGGTGCCAAAGTGTTGCAAACGATCTCCTGACAGGTTTTTCGTTGGAAACAGATGGGATTTTATCATTGAAACAGAATGAGCCCTCAGGGTCTGAACAACTGTTTTTTGAAAAAAATCCCTAAGTCGCGCGGTCACAATTTCAGCAAAAATCTGACGTTCTGCAATTCACTCAAAAATGGTGCCAAAGTGTTGCAAACGATCCCCTGGCAGGTTTTTCGTTGGAAACAGATGGGTTTTTATCATGGAAACAGAATGAGCCCTCGAGGTCTGAACAACTTTTTTTAAAAAAAATACCTAAGCCGCGCGGTCACAATTTCAGCAAAAATCTGACGTTCTGCAATTCATTCAAAAATGGTGCCAAAATGTTGCAAACGATCCCCTGAGAGGTTTTTCGGTGGAAACAGATGGATTTTTATCATTGGAAACAGAATTAGCTCTCCACTTCTGAACTTGCGGAAAAACTTTTTTTTGAAAAAATCCCTAAGCCGCGCGGTCACAATTTCAGCAAAATTCTGACGTTCTGCAATTCACTCAAAAATGGTGCCAAAGTGTTGCAAACGATCCCCTGACATGTTTTTCGTTGGAAACAGATGGGTTTTTATCATGGAAACAGAATGAGCCCTCGAGGTCTGAACAACTTTTTTTAAAAAAAATCCCTAAGCCGCGCGGTCACAATTTCAGCAAAAATCTGACGTTCTGCAATTCATTCAAAAATGTTGCCAAAGTGTTGCAAACGATCCCCTGAGAGGTTTTTCGGTGGAAACAGATGGATTTTTATCTTTGGAAACAGAATTAGCTCTCCACTTCTGAACTTGCGGAAAAAGTTTTTTTTAAAAAAATCCCTAAGCCGCGCGGTCACAATTTCAGCAAAATTCTGACATTCTGCAATTCACTCAGAAATGGTGCCAAAGTGTTGCAAACGATCCCCTGACAGGTTTTTCGGTGGAAACAGATGGGTTTTTATCATGGAAACAGAATGAGCCCTCGAGGTCTGAACAACTTTTTTTTGAAAAAATCCCTAAGCCGCGCGGTCACAATTTCAGCAAAAATCTGACGTTCTGCAATTCACTCAAAAATGGTGCCAAAGTGTTGCAAACGATTCCCTGAGAGGTTTTTCGGTGGAAACAAATGGATTTTTATCATGGAAACAGATTGAGCCCTCAAGGTCTGAACAACATTTTTTTGAAAAAATCCCGAAGCCGCGCGGTCACAATTTCAGCAAAAATCTGACTTTCTGCAATTCACTCAGAAATGGTGCCAAAGTGTTGCAAACGATCCCCTGACATGTTTTTGGGTGGAAACAGATGGGTTTTTATCATGGAAACAGAATGAGCCCTCGAGGTCTGAACAACTTTTTTTTGAAAAAATCCCTAAGCCGCGCGGTCACAATTTCAGCAAAAATCTGACGTTCTGCAATTCACTCAAAAATGGTGCCAAAGTGTTGCAAACGATCCCCTGAGAGGTTTTTCGGTGGAAACAGATGGGTTTTTATCTTTGGAAACAGAATTAGCTCTCCACTTCTGAACTTGCGGAAAAAGTTTTTTTTAAAAAAATCCCTAAGCCGCGCGGTCACAATTTCAGCAAAATTCTGACATTCTGCAATTCACTCAGAAATGGTGCCAAAGTGTTGCAAACGATCCCCTGACAGGTTTTTGGGTGGAAACAGATGGGTTTTTATCATGGAAACAGAATGAGCCCTCGAGGTCTGAACAACTTTTTTTTGAAAAAATCCCTAAGCCGCGCGGTCACAATTTCAGCAAAAATCTGACGTTCTGCAATTCACTCAAAAATGGTGCCAAAGTGTTGCAAATGATTCCCTGAGAGGTTTTTCGGTGGAAACAAATGGATTTTTATCATGGAAACAGATTGAGCCCTCAAGGTCTGAACAACATTTTTTTGAAAAAATCCCGAAGCCGCGCGGTCACAATTTCAGCAAAAATCTGACTTTCTGCAATTCACTCAGAAATGGTGCCAAAGTGTTGCAAACGATCCCCTGACATGTTTTTGGGTGGAAACAGATGGGTTTTTATCATGGAAACAGAATGAGCCCTCGAGGTCTGAACAACTTTTTTTTGAAAAAATCCCTAAGCCGCGCGGTCACAATTTCAGCAAAAATCTGACGTTCTGCAATTCACTCAAAAATGGTGCCAAAGTGTTGCAAACGATCCCCTGACAGGTTTTTCGGTGGAAACAGATGGGTTTTTATCATGGAAACAGATTGAGCCCTCGAGGTCTGAACAACTTTTTTTGAAAAAATCCCTAAGCCGCGCGGTCACAATTTCAGCAAAAATCTGACGTTCTGCAATTCACTCAAAATTGGTGCCAAAGTGTTGCAAACGATCCCCTGACAGGTTTTTCGGTGGAAACAGATGGGTTTTTATCATGGAAACAGAATGAGCCCTCGAGGTCTGAACAACTTTTTTTTGAAAAAATCCCTAAGCCGCGCGGTCACAATTTCAGCAAAATTCTGACGTTCTGCAATTCACTCAAAAATGGTGCCAAAGTGTTGCAAACGATCTCCTCACAGGTTTTTCGGTGGAAACAGATGGGTTTTTATCATTGAAACAGAATGAGCCCTCGAGGGCTGAACAACTGCTTTTTTGAAAAAAAATCCCTAAGCCGCGCGGTCACAATTTCAGCAAAAATCTGACTTTCTGCAATTCACTCAAAAATGTTGCCAAAGTGTTGCAAACGATCCCCTGAAGGGTTTTTTGGTGGAAACAGATGGGCTTTTATCATGGAAACAGATTGAGCCCTCGAGGTCTGAACAACTTTTTTTTGAAAAAATCCCTAAGCCGCGCGGACACAATTTCAGCAAAAATCTGACGTTCTGCAATTCACTCAGAAATGGTGCCAAAGTGTTGCAAACGATCCCCTGACAGGTTTTTGGGTGGAAACAGATGGGTTTTTATCATGGAAACAGAATGAGCCCTCGAGGTCTGAACAACTGTTTTTGAAAAAATCCCTAAGCCGCGCGGTCACAATTTCAGCAAAAATCTGACGTTCTGCAATTCACTCAGAAATGGTGCCAAAGTGTTGCAAACGATGTCCTGACAGGTTTTTCGGTGGAAACAGATGGGATTTTATCATTGAAACAGAATGAGCCCTCAAGGTCTGAACAACTGTTTTTTGAAAAAAATCCCTAAGCCGCTTGGTCACAATTTCAGCAAAAATCTGACGTTCTGCAATTCACTCAGAAATGGTGCCAAAGTGTTGCAAACGATCCCCTGACAGGTTTTTGGGTGGAAACAGATGGGTTTTTATCATGGAAACAGAATGAGCCCTCGAGGTCTGAACAACTTTTTTTTGAAAAAATCCCGAAGCCGCGCGGTCACAATTTCAGCAAAAATCTGACGTTCTGCAATTCACTCAGAAATGGTGCCAAAGTGTTGCAAACGATCCCCTGACAGGTTTTTCGGTGGAAACAGATGGGTTTTTATCATGGAAACAGATTGAGCCCTCGAGGTCTGAACAACTTTTTTTTAAAAAAATACCTAAGCCGCGCGGTCACAATTTCAGCAAAAATCTGACGTTCTGCAATTCATTCAAAAATGTTGCCAAAGTGTTGCAAACGATCCCCTGACAGGTTTTTCGGTGGAAACAGATGGATTTTTATCTTTGGAAACAGAATTAGCTCTCCACTTCTGAACTTGCGGAAAAAGTTTTTTTTGAAAAAATCCCTAAGCCGCGCAGTCACAATGTCAGCAAAATTCTGACGTTCTGCAATTCACTCAAAAATGGTGCCAAAGTGTTGCTAACGATCCGCTGACAGGTTTTTCGGTGGAAACAGATGGGTTTTTATCATGGAAACAGAATGAGCCCTCGAGGTCTGAACAACTTTTTTTTGAAAAAATCCCTAAGCCGCGCGGTCACAATTTCAGCAAAATTCTGACGTTCTGCAATTCACTCAAAAATGGTGCCAAAGTGTTGCAAACGATCTCCTCACAGGTTTTTCGGTGGAAACAGATGGGTTTTTATCATTGAAACAGAATGAGCCCTCGAGGGCTGAACAACTGCTTTTTTAAAAAAAATCCCTAAGCCGCGCGGTCACAATTTCAGCAAAAATCTGACTTTCTGCAATTCACTCAAAAATGTTGCCAAAGTGTTGCAAACGATCCCCTGAAGGGTTTTTTGGTGGAAACAGATGGGCTTTTATCATGGAAACAGATTGAGCCCTCGAGGTCTGAACAACTTTTTTTTGAAAAAATCCCTAAGCCGCGCGGTCACAATTTCAGCAAAAATCTGACGTTCTGCAATTCACTCAGAAATGGTGCCAAAGTGTTGCAAACGATCCCCTGACAGGTTTTTGGGTGGAAACAGATGGGTTTTTATCATGGAAACAGAATGAGCCCTCGAGGTCTGAACAACTGTTTTTGAAAAAATCCCTAAGCCGCGCGGTCACAATTTCAGCAAAAATCTGACGTTCTGCAATTCACTCAGAAATGGTGCCAAAGTGTTGCAAACGATGTCCTGACAGGTTTTTCGGTGGAAACAGATGGGATTTTATCATTGAAACAGAATGAGCCCTCAAGGTCTGAACAACTGTTTTTTGAAAAAAATCCCTAAGCCGCTTGGTCACAATTTCAGCAAAAATCTGACGTTCTGCAATTCACTCAGAAATGGTGCCAAAGTGTTGCAAACGATCCCCTGAGAGGTTTTTGGGTGGAAACAGATGGGTTTTTATCATGGAAACAGAATGAGCCCTCGAGGTCTGAACAACTTTTTTTTGAAAAAATCCCTAAGCCGCACGGTCACAATTTCAGCAAAAATCTGACGTTCTGCAATTCACTCAAAAATGGTGCCAAAGTGTTGCAAACGATCCCCTGACAGGTTTTTCGGTGGAAACAGATGGGTTTTTATCATGGAAACAGATTGAGCCCTCGAGGTCTGAACAACTTTTTTTTGAAAAAATCCCGAAGCCGCGCGGTCACAATTTCAGCAAAAATCTGACGTTCTGCAATTCACTCAGAAATGGTGCCAAAGTGTTGCAAACGATCCCCTGACAGGTTTTTCGGTGGAAACAGATGGGTTTTTATCATGGAAACAGATTGAGCCCTCGAGGTCTGAACAACTTTTTTTAAAAAAAATACCTAAGCCGCGCGGTCACAATTTCAGCAAAAATCTGACGTTCTGCAATTCATTAAAAAATGTTGCCAAAGTGTTGCAAACGATCCCCTGAGAGGTTTTTCGGTGGAAACAGATGGATTTTTATCTTTGGAAACAGAATTAGCTCTCCCCTTCTGAACTTGCGGAAAAAGTTTTTTTTGAAAAAATCCCTAAGCCGCGCAGTCACAATGTCAGCAAAATTCTGACGTTCTGCAATTCACTCAAAAATGGTGCCAAAGTGTTCCTAACGATCCGCTGACAGGTTTTTCGGTGGAAACAGATGGGTTTTTATCATGGAAACAGAATGAGCCCTCGAGGTCTGAACAACTTTTTTTTGAAAAAATCCCTAAGCCGCGCGGTCACAATTTCAGCAAAATTCTGACGTTCTGCAATTCACTCAAAAATGGTGCCAAAGTGTTGCAAACGATCTCCTCACAGGTTTTTCGGTGGAAACAGATGGGTTTTTATCATTGAAACAGAATGAGCCCTCGAGGGCTGAACAACTGCTTTTTTAAAAAAAATCCCTAAGCCGCGCGGTCACAATTTCAGCAAAAATCTGACTTTCTGCAATTCACTCAAAAATGTTGCCAAAGTGTTGCAAACGATCCCCTGACAGGTTTTTTGGTGGAAACAGATGGGCTTTTATCATGGAAACAGATTGAGCCCTCGAGGTCTGAACAACTTTTTTTTGAAAAAATCCCTAAGCCGCGCGGTCACAATTTCAGCAAAAATCTGACGTTCTGCAATTCACTCAGAAATGGTGCCAAAGTGTTGCAAACGATCCCCTGACAGGTTTTTGGGTGGAAACAGATGGGTTTTTATCATGGAAACAGAATGAGCCCTCGAGGTCTGAACAACTTTTTTTTGAAAAAATCCCTAAGCCGCGCGGTCACAATTTCAGCAAAAATCTGACGTTCTGCAATTCACTCAGAAATGGTGCCAAAGTGTTGCAAACGATCTCCTGACAGGTTTTTCGGTGGAAACAGATGGGATTTTATCATTGAAACAGAATGAGCCCTCAGGGTCTGAACAACTGTTTTTTGAAAAAAATCCCTAAGCCGCGCGGTCACAATTTCAGCAAAAATCTGACGTTCTGCAATTCACTCAAAAATGGTGCCAAAGTGTTGCAAACGATCTCCTCACAGGTTTTTCGGTGGAAACAGATGGGTTTTTATCATTGAAACAGAATGAGCCCTCGAGGGCTGAACAATTGCTTTTTTAAAAAAATCCCTAAGCCGCGCAGTCACAATTTCAGCAAAAATCTGACTTTCTGCAATTCACTCAAAAATGTTGCCAAAGTGTTGCAAACGATCCCCTGACAGGTTTTTTGGTGGAAACAGATGGGCTTTTATCATGGAAACAGATTGAGCCCTCGAGGTCTGAACAACTTTTTTTTGAAAAAATCCCTAAGCCGCGCGGTCACAATTTCAGCAAAAATCTGACGTTCTGCAATTCACTCAGAAATGGTGCCAAAGTGTTGCAAACGATCCCCTGACAGGTTTTTGGGTGGAAACAGATGGGTTTTTATCATGGAAACAGAATGAGCCCTCGAGGTCTGAACAACTTTTTTTTGAAAAAATCCCTAAGCCGCGCGGTCACAATTTCAGCAAAAATCTGACGTTCTGCAATTCACTCAGAAATGGTGCCAAAGTGTTGCAAACGATCTCCTGACAGGTTTTTCGGTGGAAACAGATGGGATTTTATCATTGAAACAGAATGAGCCCTCAGGGTCTGAACAACTGTTTTTTGAATTAAATCCCTAAGCCGCGCGATCACAATTTCAGCAAAAATCTGACGTTCTGCAATTCACTCAAAAATGGTGCCAAAGTGTTGCAAACGATCCCCTGGCAGGTTTTTCGTTGGAAACAGATGGGTTTTTATCATGGAAACAGAATGAGCCCTCGAGGTCTGAACAACTTTTTTTTAAAAAAATACCTAAGCCGCGCGGTCACAATTTCAGCAAAAATCTGACGTTCTGCAATTCATTCAAAAATGGTGCCAAAATGTTGCAAACGATCCCCTGAGAGGTTTTTCGGTGGAAACAGATGGATTTTTATCATTGGAAACAGAATTAGCTCTCCACTTCTGAACTTGCGGAAAAACTTTTTTTTGAAAAAATCCCTAAGCCGCGCGGTCACAATTTCAGCAAAATTCTGACGTTCTGCAATTCACTCAAAAATGGTGCCAAAGTGTTGCAAACGATCCCCTGACATGTTTTTCGTTGGAAACAGATGGGTTTTTATCATGGAAACAGAATGAGCCCTCGAGGTCTGAACAACTTTTTTTTAAAAAAATCCCTAAGCCGCGCGGTCACAATTTCAGCAAAAATCTGACGTTCTGCAATTCATTCAAAAATGTTGCCAAAGTGTTGCAAACGATCCCCTGAGAGGTTTTTCGGTGGAAACAGATGGATTTTTATCTTTGGAAACAGAATTAGCTCTCCACTTCTGAACTTGCGGAAAAAGTTGTTTTTAAAAAAATCCCTAAGCCGCGCGGTCACAATTTCAGCAAAATTCTGACATTCTGCAATTCACTCAGAAATGGTGCCAAAGTGTTGCAAACGATCCCCTGACAGGTTTTTCGGTGGAAACAGATGGGTTTTTATCATGGAAACAGAATGAGCCCTCGAGGTCTGAACAACTTTTTTTTGAAAAAATCCCTAAGCCGCGCGGTCACAATTTCAGCAAAAATCTGACGTTCTGGAATTCACTCAAAAATGGTGCCAAAGTGTTGCAAACGATTCCCTGAGAGGTTTTTCGGTGGAAACAAATGGATTTTTATCATGGAAACAGATTGAGCCCTCAAGGTCTGAACAACATTTTTTTGAAAAAATCCCGAAGCCGCGCGGTCACAATTTCAGCAAAAATCTGACTTTCTGCAATTCACTCAGAAATGTTGCCAAAGTGTTGCAAACGATCCCCTGACAGGTTTTTCGGTGGAAACAGAAGGGTTTTTATCATGGAAACAGAATGAGCCCTCGAGGTCTGAACAACTTTTTTTTGAAAAAATCCCTAAGCCGCGCGGTCACAATTTCAGCAAAAATCTGACGTTCTGCAATTCACTCAAAAATGTTGCCAAAGTGTTGCAAACGATCCCCTGACACGTTTTTTGGTGGAAACAGATGGGTTTTTATCATGGAAACAGATTGAGCCCTCGAGGTCTGAACAACTTTTTTTTGAAAAAATCCCTAAGCCGCGCGGTCACAATTTCAGCAAAAATCTGACGTTCTGCAATTCACTCAGAAATGGTGCCAAAGTGTTGCAAGCGATCCCCTGACAGGTTTTTGGGTGGAAACAGATGGGTTTTTATCATGGAAACAGAATGAGCCCTTGAGGTCTGAACAACTTTTTTTTGAAAAAATCCCTAAGCCGCGCGGTCACAATTTCAGCAAAAATCTGACGTTCTGCAATTCACTCAGAAATGGTGCCAAAGTGTTGCAAACGATCCCCTGACAGGTTTTACGGTGGAAACAGATGGATTTTTATCATGGAAACAGATTGAGCCCTCGAGGTCTGAACAACTTTTTTTTTAAAAAATCCCGAAGCCGCGCGGTCACAATTTCAGCAAAAATATGACGTTCTGCAATTCACTCAGAAATGGTGCCAAAGTGTTGCAAACGATCCCCTGACAGGTTTTTGGGTGGAAACAGATGGGTTTTTATCATGGAAACAGAATGAGCCCTCGAGGTCTGAACAACTTTTTTTTGAAAAAATCCCTAAGCCGCGCGGTCACAATTTCAGCAAAAATCTGACGTTCTGCAATTCACTCAAAAATGGTGCCAAAGTGTTGCAAACGATCCCCTGACACGTTTTTTGGTGGAAACAGATGGGTTTTTATCATGGAAACAGATTGAGCCCTCGAGGTCTGAACAACTTTTTTTTGAAAAAATCCCTAAGCCGCGCGGTCACAATTTCAGCAAAAATCTGACGTTCTGCAATTCACTCAGAAATGGTGCCAAAGTGTTGCAAGCGATCCCCTGACAGGTTTTTGGGTGGAAACAGATGGGTTTTTATCATGGAAACAGAAAGAGCCCTTGAGGTCTGAACAACTTTTTTTTGAAAAAATCCCTAAGCCGCGCGGTCACAATTTCAGCAAAAATCTGACGTTCTGCAATTCACTCAGAAATGGTGCCAAAGTGTTGCAAACGATCCCCTGACAGGTTTTACGGTGGAAACAGATGGATTTTTATCATGGAAACAGATTGAGCCCTCGAGGTCTGAACAACTTTTTTTTGAAAAAATCCCGAAGCCGCGCGGTCACAATTTCAGCAAAAATCTGACGTTCTGCAATTCACTCAGAAATGGTGCCAAAGTGTTGCAAACGATCCCCTGACAGGTTTTTCGGTGGAAACAGATGGGTTTTTATCATGGAAACAGAATGAGCCCTCGAGGTCTGAACAACTTTTTTTTGAAAAAAATCCCTAAGCCGCGCGGTCACAATTTCAGCAAAAATCTGACGTTCTGCAATTCACTCAGAAATGGTGCCAAAGTGTTGCAAACGATCCCCTGACAGGTTTTTGGGTGGAAACAGATGGGTTTTTATCATGGAAACAGAATGAGCCCTCGAGGTCTGAACAACTTTTTTTAAAAAAAATCCCTAAGCCGCGCGGTCACAATTTCAGCAAAAATCTGACGTTCTGCAATTCACTCAAAAATGTTGCCAAAGTGTTGCAAACGATCTCCTCACAGGTTTTTCGGTGGAAACAGATGGGTTTTTATCATTGAAACAGAATGAGCCCTCGAGGGCTGAACAACTGCTTTTTTAAAAAAAATCCCTAAGCCGCGCGGTCACAATTTCAGCAAAAATCTGACGTTCTGCAATTCACTCAAAAATGGTGCCAAAGTGTTGCAAACGATCCCCTGAGAGGTTTTTCGGTGGAAACAGATGGATTTTTATCTTTGGAAACAGAATTAGCTCTCCACTTCTGAACTTGCGGAAAAAGTTTTTTTTGAAAAAATCCCTAAGCCGCGCGGTCACAATTTCAGCAAAATTCTGACGTTCTGCAATTCACTCAGAAATGTTGCCAAAGTGTTGCAAACGATCCCCTGAGAGGTTTTTCAGTGGAAACAGATGGGTTTTTATCATGGAAACAGAATGAGCCCTCGAGGTCTGAACAACTTTTTTTTGAAAAAATCCCTAAGCCGCGCGGTCACAATTTCAGCAAAAATCTGACGTTCAGCAATTCACTCAAAAATGGTGCCAAAGTGTTGCAAACGATTCCCTGACAGGTTTTTCGGTGGAAACAGATGGATTTTTATCATGGAAACAGATTGAGCCCTCAAGGTCTGAACAACTTTTTTTTGAAAAAATCCCGAAGCCGCGCGGTCACAATTTCAGCAAAAATCTGACTTTCTGCAATTCACTCAGAAATGTTGCCAAAGTGTTGCAAACGATCCCCTGACAGGTTTTTCGGTGGAAACAGATGGGTTTTTATCATGGAAACAGAATGAGCCCTCGAGGTCTGAACAACTTTTTTTTGAAAAAATCCCTAAGCCGCGCGGTCACAATTTCAGCAAAAATCTGACGTTCTGCAATTCACTCAAAAATGGTGCCAAAGTGTTGCAAACGATCCCCTGACAGGTTTTTCGGTGGAAACAGATGGGTTTTTATCATGGAAACAGAATGAGCCCTCGAGGTCTGAACAACTTTTTTTTGAAAAAATCCCTAAGCCGCGCGGTCACAATTACAGCAAAAATCTGACGTTCTGCAATTCACTCAAAAATGGTGCCAAAGTGTTGCAAACGATCTCCTCACAGGTTTTTCGGTGGAAACAGATGGGTTTTTATCATGGAAACAGATTGAGCCCTCGAGGGCTGAACAATTTTGTTAAAAAAAATCCCTAAGCCGCGCGGTCACAATTTCAGCAAAAATCTGACGTTCTGCAATTCACTCAGAAATGGTGCCAAAGTGTTGCAAACGATCCCCTGACAGGTTTTTGGGTGGAAACAGATGGGTTTTTATCATGGAAACAGAATGAGCCCTCGAGGTCTGAACAACTTTTTTTTGAAAAAATCCCTAAGCCGCGCGGTCACAATTTCAGCAAAAATCTGACGTTCTGCAATTCACTAAAAAATGGTGCCAAAGTGTTGCAAACGATCCCCTGACAGGTTTTTCGGTGGAAACAGATGGATTTTTATCATTGGAAACAGAATTAGCTCTCCACTTCTGAACTTGCGGAAAAACCTTTTTTTGAAAAAATCCCAAAGCCGCGCGGTCACAATTTCAGCAAAAATCTGACGTTCTGCAATTCACTCAGAAATGTTGCCAAAGTGTTGCAAACGATCCCCTGACAGGTTTTTCGGTGGAAACAGATGGGTTTTTATCATGGAAACAGAATGAGCCCTCGAGGTCTGAACAACTTTTTTTTGAAAAAATCCCTAAGCCGCGCGGTCACAATTTCAGCAAAAATCTGACGTTCTGCAATTCACTCAGAAATGGTTCCAAAGTGTTGCAAACGATCCCCTGACAGGTTTTTGGGTGGAAACAGATGGGTTTTTATCATGGAAACAGAATGAGCCCTCGAGGTCTGAACAACTTTTTTTTGAAAAAATCCCTAAGCCGCGCGGTCACAATTTCAGCAAAAATCTGACGTTCTGCAATTCACTCAAAAATGGTGCCAAAGTGTTGCAAACGATCTCCTCACAGGTTTTTCGGTGGAAACAGATGGGTTTTTATCATTGAAACAGAATGAGCCCTCGAGGGCTGAACAACTGCTTTTTTTAAAAAAAATCCCTAAGCCGCTTGGTCACAATTTCAGCAAAAATCTGACGTTCTGCAATTCACTCAAAAATGGTGCCAAAGTGTTGCAAACGATCCCCTGAGAGGTTTTTCGGTGGAAACAGATGGATTTTTATCTTTGGAAACAGAATTAGCTCTCCGCTTCTGAACTTGCGGAAAAAGTTTTTTTTGAAAAAATCCCTAAGCCGCGCGGTCACAATTTCAGAAAAATTCTGACGTTCTGCAATTCACTCAGAAATGTTGCCAAAGTGTTGCAAACGATCCCCTGAGAGGTTTTTCGGTGGAAACAGATGGGTTTTTATCATGGAAACAGAATGAGCCCTCGAGGTCTGAACAACTTTTTTTTGAAAAAATCCCTAAGCCGCGCGGTCACAATTTCAGCAAAAATCTGACGTTCTGCAATTCACTCAAAAATGGTGCCAAAGTGTTGCAAACGATTCCCTGACAGGTTTTTCGGTGGAAACAGATGGATTTTTATAATGGAAACAGATTGAGCCCTCGAGGTCTGAACAACTTTTTTTTGAAAAAATCCCGAAGCCGCGCGGTCACAATTTCAGCAAAAATCTGACTTTCTGCAATTCACTCAGAAATGTTGCCAAAGTGTTGCAAACGATCCCCTGACAGGTTTTTCAGTGGAAACAGATGGGTTTTTATCATGGAAACAGAATGAGCCCTCGAGGTCTGAACAACTTTTTTTTGAAAAAATCCCTAAGCCGCGCGGTCACAATTACAGCAAAAATCTGACGTTCTGCAATTCACTCAAAAATGGTGCCAAAGTGTTGCAAACGATCTCCTCACAGGTTTTTCGGTGGAAACAGATGGGTTTTTATCATGGAAACAGATTGAGCCCTCGAGGGCTGGACAATTTTGTTAAAAAAAATCCCTAAGCCGCGCGGTCACAATTTCAGCAAAAATCTGACGTTCTGCAATTCACTCAGAAATGGTGCCAAAGTGTTGCAAACGATCCCCTGACAGGTTTTTGGGTGGAAACAGATGGGTTTTTATCATGGAAACAGAATGAGCCCTCGAGGTCTGAACAACTTTTTTTTGAAAAAATCCCTAAGCCGCGCGGTCACAATTTCAGCAAAAATCTGACGTTCTGCAATTCACTCAGAAATGGTGCCAAAGTGTTGCAAACGATCTCCTGACAGGTTTTTCGGTGGAAACAGATGGGATTTTATCATTGAAACGGAATGAGCCCTCAAGGTCTGAACAACTGTTTTTTGAAAAAAATCCCTAAGCCGCGCGGTAACAATTTCAGCAAAATTCTGACGTTCTGCAATTCACTCAAAAATGGTGCCAAAGTGTTGCAAACGATCCGCTGACAGGTTTTTCGGTGGAAACAGATGGGTTTTTATCATGGAAACAGAATGAGCCCTCGAGGTCTGAACAACTTTTTTTTTAAAAAAATCCCTAAGCCGCGCGGTCACAATTTCAGCAAAAATCTGACGTTCTGCAATTCACTCAAAAATGGTGCCAAAGTGTTGCATACGATCTCTTCACAGGTTTTTCGGTGGAAACAGATGGGATTTTATCATTGAAACAGAATGAGCCCTCAAGGTCTGAACAACTGTTTTTTGAAAAAAATCCCTAAGCCGCGCGGTCACAATTTCAGCAAAATTCTGACCTTCTGCAATTCACTCAAAAATGGTGCCAAAGTGTTGCAAACGATCCCCTGACAGGTTTTTCGTTGGAAACAGATGGGTTTTTATCATGGAAACAGAATGAGCCCTCGAGGTCTGAACACCTTTTTTAAAAAAAAATACCTAAGCCGCGCGGTCACAATTTCAGCAAAAATCTGACGTTCTGCAATTCATTCAAAAATGTTGCCAAAGTGTTGCAAACGATCCCCTGAGAGGTTTTTCGGTGGAAACAGATGGATTTTTATCTTTGGAAACAGAATTAGCTCTCCACTTCTGAACTTGCGGAAAAAGTTTTTTTTGAAAAAATCCCTAAGCCGCGCGGTCACAATTTCAGCAAAAATATGACGTTCTGCAATTCACTCAGAAATGGTGCCAAAGTGTTGCAAACGATCTCCTCACAGGTTTTTCGGTGGAAACAGATGGGTTTTTATCATGGAAACAGAATGAGCCCTCGAGGTCTGAACAACTTTTTTTTGAAAAAACCCCTAAGCCGCGCGGTCACAATTTCAGCAAAAATCTGACGTTCTGCAATTCACTCAAAAATGGTGCCAAAGTGTTGCAAACGATTCCCTGACAGGTTTTTCGGTGGAAACAGATGGATTTTTATAATGGAAACAGATTGAGCCCTCGAGGTCTGAACAACTTTTTTTTGAAAAAATCCCGAAGCCGCGCGGTCACAATTTCAGCAAAAATCTGACTTTCTGCAATTCACTCAGAAATGTTGCCAAAGTGTTGCAAACGATCCCCTGACAGGTTTTTCAGTGGAAACAGATGGGTTTTTATCATGGAAACAGAATGAGCCCTCGAGGTCTGAACAACTTTTTTTTGAAAAAATCCCTAAGCCGCGCGGTCACAATTACAGCAAAAATCTGACGTTCTGCAATTCACTCAAAAATGGTGCCAAAGTGTTGCAAACGATCTCCTCACAGGTTTTTCGGTGGAAACAGATGGGTTTTTATCATGGAAACAGATTGAGCCCTCGAGGGCTGAACAATTTTGTTAAAAAAAATCCCTAAGCCGCGCGGTCACAATTTCAGCAAAAATCTGACGTTCTGCAATTCACTCAGAAATGGTGCCAAAGTGTTGCAAACGATCCCCTGACAGGTTTTTGGGTGGAAACAGATGGGTTTTTATCATGGAAACAGAATGAGCCCTCGAGGTCTGAACAACTTTTTTTTGAAAAAATCCCTAAGCCGCGCGGTCACAATTTCAGCAAAAATCTGACGTTCTGCAATTCACTCAGAAATGGTGCCAAAGTGTTGCAAACGATCTCCTGACAGGTTTTTCGGTGGAAACAGATGGGATTTTATCATTGAAACGGAATGAGCCCTCAAGGTCTGAACAACTGTTTTTTGAAAAAAATCCCTAAGCCGCGCGGTAACAATTTCAGCAAAATTCTGACGTTCTGCAATTCACTCAAAAATGGTGCCAAAGTGTTGCAAACGATCCGCTGACAGGTTTTTCGGTGGAAACAGATGGGTTTTTATCATGGAAACAGAATGAGCCCTCGAGGTCTGAACAACTTTTTTTTAAAAAAAATCCCTAAGCCGCGCGGTCACAATTTCAGCAAAAATCTGACGTTCTGCAATTCACTCAAAAATGGTGCCAAAGTGTTGCATACGATCTCTTCACAGGTTTTTCGGTGGAAACAGATGGGATTTTATCATTGAAACAGAATGAGCCCTCAAGGTCTGAACAACTGTTTTTTGAAAAAAATCCCTAAGCCGCGCGGTCACAATTTCAGCAAAATTCTGACCTTCTGCAATTCACTCAAAAATGGTGCCAAAGTGTTGCAAACGATCCCCTGACAGGTTTTTCGTTGGAAACAGATGGGTTTTTATCATGGAAACAGAATGAGCCCTCGAGGTCTGAACACCTTTTTTAAAAAAAAATACCTAAGCCGCGCGGTCACAATTTCAGCAAAAATCTGACGTTCTGCAATTCATTCAAAAATGTTGCCAAAGTGTTGCAAACGATCCCCTGAGAGGTTTTTCGGTGGAAACAGATGGATTTTTATCTTTGGAAACAGAATTAGCTCTCCACTTCTGAACTTGCGGAAAAAGTTTTTTTTGAAAAAATCCCTAAGCCGCGCGGTCACAATTTCAGCAAAAATATGACGTTCTGCAATTCACTCAGAAATGGTGCCAAAGTGTTGCAAACGATCCCCTGACAGGTTTTTGGGTGGAAACAGATGGGTTTTTATCATGGAAACAGAATGAGCCCTCGAGGTCTGAACAACTTTTTTTTGAAAAAATCCCTAAGCCGCGCGGTCACAATTTCAGCAAAAATCTGACGTTCTGCAATTCACTCAGAAATGGTTCCAAAGTGTTGCAAACGATCCCCTGACAGGTTTTTGGGTGGAAACAGATGGGTTTTTATCATGGAAACAGAATGAGCCCTCGAGGTCTGAACAACTTTTTTTTGAAAAAATCCCTAAGCCACGCGGTCACAATTTCAGCAAAAATCTGACGTTCTGCAATTCACTCAAAAATGGTGCCAAAGTGTTGCAAACGATCTCCTCACAGGTTTTTCGGTGGAAACAGATGGGTTTTTATCATTGAAACAGAATGAGCCCTCGAGGGCTGAACAACTGCTTTTTAAAAAAAAAATCCCTAAGCCGCTTGGTCACAATTTCAGCAAAAATCTGACGTTCTGCAATTCACTCAAAAATGGTGCCAAAGTGTTGCAAACGATCCCCTGAGAGGTTTTTCGGTGGAAACAGATGGATTTTTATCTTTGGAAACAGAATTAGCTCTCCACTTCTGAACTTGCGGAAAAAGTTTTTTTTGAAAAAATCCCTAAGCCGCGCGGTCACAATTTCAGCAAAATTCTGACGTTCTGCAATTCACTCAGAAATGTTGCCAAAGTGTTGCAAACGATCCCCTGAGAGGTTTTTCGGTGGAAACAGATGGGTTTTTATCATGGAAACAGAATGAGCCCTCGAGGTCTGAACAACTTTTTTTTGAAAAAATCCCTAAGCCGCGCAGTCACAATTTCAGCAAAAATCTGACGTTCTGCAATTCACTCAAAAATGGTGCCAAAGTGTTGCAAACGATTCCCTGACAGGTTTTTCGGTGGAAACAGATGGATTTTTATAATGGAAACAGATTGAGCCCTCGAGGTCTGAACAACTTTTTTTTGAAAAAATCCCGAAGCCGCGCGGTCACAATTTCAGCAAAAATCTGACTTTCTGCAATTCACTCAGAAATGTTGCCAAAGTGTTGCAAACGATCCCCTGACAGGTTTTTCGGTGGAAACAGATGGGTTTTTATCATGGAAACAGAATGAGCCCTCGAGGTCTGAACAACTTTTTTTTGAAAAAATCCCTAAGCCGCGCGGTCACAATTACAGCAAAAATCTGACGTTCTGCAATTCACTCAAAAATGGTGCCAAAGTGTTGCAAACGATCTCCTCACAGGTTTTTCGGTGGAAACAGATGGGTTTTTATCATGGAAACAGATTGAGCCCTCGAGGGCTGAACAATTTTGTTAAAAAAAATCCCTAAGCCGCGCGGTCACGATTTCAGCAAAAATCTGACGTTCTGCAATTCACTCAGAAATGGTGCCAAAGTGTTGCAAACGATCCCCTGACAGGTTTTTGGGTGGAAACAGATGGGTTTTTATCATGGAAACAGAATGAGCCCTCGAGGTCTGAACAACTTTTTTTTGAAAAAATCCCTAAGCCGCGCGGTCACAATTTCAGCAAAAATCTGACGTTCTGCAATTCACTCAGAAATGGTGCCAAAGTGTTGCAAACGATCTCCTGACAGGTTTTTCGGTGGAAACAGATGGGATTTTATCATTGAAACAGAATGAGCCCTCAAGGTCTGAACAACTGTTTTTTTAAAAAAATACCTAAGCCGCGCGGTCACAATTTCAGCAAAAATCTGACGTTCTGCAATTCATTCAAAAATGTTGCCAAAGTGTTGCAAACGATCCCCTGAGAGGTTTTTCGGTGGAAACAGATGGATTTTTATCTTTGGAAACAGAATTAGCTCTCCACTTCTGAACTTGCGGAAAAAGTTTTTTTTGAAAAAATCCCTAAGCCGCGCGGTCACAATTTCTGCAAAAATATGACGTTCTGCAATTCACTCAGAAATGGTGCCAAAGTGCTGCAAACGATCCCCTGACAGGTTTTTGGGTGGAAACAGATGGGTTTTTATCATGGAAACAGAATGAGCCCTCGAGGTCTGAACAACTGTTTTTTGAAAAAAATCCCTAAGCCGCGCGGTCACAATTTCAGCAAAATTCTGACGTTCTGCAATTCACTCAAAAATGGTGCCAAAGTGTTGCAAACGATCCGCTGACAGGTTTTTCGGTGGAAACAGATGGGTTTTTATCATGGAAACAGAATGAGCCCTCGAGGTCTGAACAACTTTTTTTTAAAAAAAATCCCTAAGCCGCGCGGTCACAATTTCAGCAAAAATCTGACTTTCTGCAATTCACTCAGAAATGTTGCCAAAGTGTTGCAAACGATCCCCTGACAGGTTTTTCGGTGGAAACAGATGGGTTTTTATCATGGAAACAGAATGAGCCCTCGAGGTCTGAACAACTTTTTTTTGAAAAAATCCCTAAGACGCGCGGTCACAATTTCAGCAAAAATCTGACGTTCTGCAATTCTCTCAGAAATGGTGCCAAAGTGTTGCAAACGATCCCCTGACAGGTTTTTGGGTGGAAACAGATGGGTTTTTATCATGGAAACAGAATGAGCCCTTGAGGTCTGAACAACTTTTTTTTGAAAAAATCCCTAAGCCGCGCGGTCACAATTTCAGCAAAAATCTGACGTTCTGCAATTCACTCAGAAATGGTGCCAAAGTGTTGCATACGATCTCTTCACAGGTTTTTCGGTGGAAACAGATGGGATTTTATCATTGAAACAGAATGAGCCCTCAAGGTCTGAACAACTGTTTTTTGAAAAAAATCCCTAAGCCGCGCGGTCACAATTTCAGCAAAAATCTGACGTTCTGCAATTCACTCAAAAATGGTGACAAAGTGTTGCAAACGATCCCCTGACAGGTTTTTCGTTGGAAACAGATGGGTTTTTATCATGGAAACAGAATGAGCCCTCGAGGTCTGAACAACTTTTTTTAAAAAAAATACCTAAGCCGCGCGGTCACAATTTCAGCAAAAATCTGACGTTCTGCAATTCATTCGAAAATGTTGCCAAAGTGTTGCAAACGATCCCCTGAGAGGTTTTTCGGTGGAAACAGATGGATTTTTATCTTTGGAAACAGAATTAGCTCTCCACTTCTGAACTTGCGGAAAAAGTTTTTTTTGAAAAAATCCCTAAGCCGCGCGGTCACAATTTCAGCAAAAATATGACGTTCTGCAATTCACTCAGAAATGGTGCCAAAGTGTTGCATACAATCTCTTCACAGGTTTTTCGGTGGAAACAGATGGGATTTTATAATTGAAACAGAATGAGCCCTCAAGGTCTGAACAACTGTTTTTTGAAAAAAATCCCTAAGCCGCGCGGTCACAATTTCAGCAAAAATCTGACGTTCTGCAATTCACTCAAAAATGGTGCCAAAGTGTTGCAAACGATCCCATGACAGGTTTTTCGTTGGAAACAGATGGGTTTTTATCATGGAAACAGAATGAGCCCTCGAGGTCTGAACAACTTTTTTTTAAAAAAATACCTAAGCCGCGCGGTCACAATTTCAGCAAAAATCTGACGTTCTGCAATTCATTCAAAAATGTTGCCAAAGTGTTGCAAACGATCCCCTGAGAGGTTTTTCGGTGGAAACAGATGGATTTTTATCTTTGGAAACAGAATTAGCTCTCCACTTCTGAACTTGCGGAAAAAGTTTTTTTTGAAAAAATCCCTAAGCCGCGCGGTCACAATTTCAGCAAAAATATGACGTTCTGCAATTCACTCAGAAATGGTGCCAAAGTGTTGCAAACGATCCCCTGACAGGTTTTTCGGTGGAAACAGATGGGTTTTTATCATGGAAACAGAATGAGCCCTCGAGGTCTGAACAACTTTTTTTTGAAAAAATCCCTAAGCCGCGCGGTCACAATTTCAGCAAAAATCTGACGTTCTGCAATTCACTCAAAAATGGTGCCAAAGTGTTGCAAACGATCCCCTGACAGGTTTTTCGGTGGAAACAGATGGGTTTTTATCATGGAAACAGATTGAGCCCTCGAGGTCTGAACAACTTTTTTTTGAAAAAATCCCGAAGCCGCACGGTCACAATTTCAGCAAAAATCTGACGTTCTGCAATTCACTCAGAAATGGTGCCAAAGTGTTGCAAACGATCCCCTGACAGGTTTTTCGGTGGAAACAGATGGGTTTTTATCATGGAAACAGAATGAGCCCTCGAGGTCTGAACAACTTTTTTTTGAAAAAATCCCTAAGCCGCGCGGTCACAATTTCAGCAAAAATCTGACGTTCTGCAATTCACTCAGAAATGGTTCCAAAGTGTTGCAAACGATCCCCTGACAGGTTTTTGGGTGGAAACAGATGGGTTTTTATCATGGAAACAGAATGAGCCCTCGAGGTCTGAACAACTTTTTTTTGAAAAAATCCCTAAGCCGCGCGGTCACAATTTCAGCAAAAATCTGACGTTCTGCAATTCACTCAAAAATGGTGCCAAAGTGTTGCAAACGATCTCCTCACAGGTTTTTCGGTGGAAACAGATGGGTTTTTATCATTGAAACAGAATGAGCCCTCGAGGGCTGAACAACTGCTTTTTTAAAAAAAAATCCCTAAGCCGCTTGGTCACAATTTCAGCAAAAATCTGACGTTCTGCAATTCACTCAAAAATGGTGCCAAAGTGTTGCAAACAATCCCCTGAGAGGTTTTTCGGTGGAAACAGATGGATTTTTATCTTTGGAAACAGAATTAGCTCTCAACTTCTGAACTTGCGGAAAAAGTTTTTTTTGAAAAAATCCCTAAGCCGCGCGGTCACAATTTCAGCAAAATTCTGACGTTCTGCAATTCACTCAGAAATGTTGCCAAAGTGTTGCAAACGATCCCCTGAGAGGTTTTTCGGTGGAAACAGATGGGTTTTTATCATGGAAACAGAATGAGCCCTCGAGGTCTGAACAACTTTTTTTTGAAAAAATCCCTAAGCCGCGCGGTCACAATTTCAGCAAAAATCTGACGTTCTGCAATTCACTCAAAAATGGTGCCAAAGTGTTGCAAACGATCTCCTCACAGGTTTTTCGGTGGAAACAGATGGGTTTTTATCATGGAAACAGATTGAGCCCTCGAGGGCTGAACAATTTTTTATAAAAAAATCCCTAAGCCGCGCGGTCAGAATTTCAGCAAAAATCTGACGTTCTGCAATTCACTCAGAAATGGTGCCAAAGTGTTGCAAACGATCCCCTGACAGGTTTTTGGGTGGAAACAGATGGGTTTTTATCATGGAAACAGAATGAGCCCTCGAGGTCTGAACAACTTTTTTTTGAAAAAATCCCTAAGCCGCGCGGTCACAATTTCAGCAAAAATCTGACGTTCTGCAATTCACTCAGAAATGGTGCCAAAGTGTTGCAAACGATCTCCTGACAGGTTTTTCGGTGGAAACAGATGGGATTTTATCATTGAAACAGAATGAGCCCTCAAGGTCTGAATAACTGTTTTTTGAAAAAAATCCCTAAGCCGCGCGGTCACAATTTCAGCAAAAATCTGACGTTCTGCAATTCACTCAGAAATGGTGCCAAAGTGTTGCAAACGATCCCCTGACAGGTTTTTCGGTGGAAACAGATGGGTTTTTATCATGGAAACAGATTGAGCCCTCGAGGTCTGAACAACTTTTTTTGAAAAAATCCCTAAGCCGCGCGGTCACAATTTCAGCAAAAATCTGACGTTCTGCAATTCACTCAGAAATGGTGCCAAAGTGTTGCAAACGATCCCCTGACAGGTTTTACGGTGGAAACAGATGGATTTTTATCATGGAAACAGAATGAGCCCTCGAGGTCTGAACAACTTTTTTTTGAAAAAATCCCGAAGCCGCGCGGTCACAATTTCAGCAAAAATATGACGTTCTGCAATTCACTCAGAAATGGTGCCAAAGTGTTGCAAACGATCCCCTGACAGGTTTTTGGGTGGAAACAGATGGGTTTTTATCATGGAAACAGAATGAGCCCTCGAGGTCTGAACAACTTTTTTTTGAAAAAATCCCTAAGCCGCGCGGTCACAATTTCAGCAAAAATCTGACGTTCTGCAATTCACTCAAAAATGGTGCCAAAGTGTTGCAAACGATCTCCTCACAGCTTTTTGGGTGGAAACAGATGGGTTTTCATCATTGAAACAGAATGAGCCCTCGAGGGCTGAACAACTGCTTTTTTAAAAAAAATCCCTAAGCCGCGCGGTCACAATTTCAGCAAAAATCTGACGTTCTGCAATTCACTCAAAAATTGTGCCAAAGTGTTGCAAACGATCCCCTGAGAGGTTTTTCGTTGGAAACAGATGGATTTTTATCTTTGGAAACAGAATTAGCTCTCCACTTCTGAACTTGCGGAAAAAGTTTTTTTTGAAAAAATCCCTAAGCCGCGCGGTCACAATTTCAGCAAAATTCTGACGTTCTGCAATTCACTCAAAAATGGTGCCAAAGTGTTGCAAACGATCCGCTGACAGGTTTTTCGGTGGAAACAGATGGGTTTTTATCATGGAAACAGAATGAGCCCTCGAGGTCTGAACAACTTTTTTTTGAAAAAATCTCTAAACCGCGCGGTCACAATTTCAGCAAAATTCTGACGTTCTGCAATTCACTCAAAAATGGTGCCAAAGTGTTGCAAACGATTCCCTGAGAGGTTTTTCGGTGGAAACAGATGGGTTTTTATCATGGAAACAGAATGAGCCCTCGAGGTCTGAACAACTTTTTTTTGAAAAAATCCCTAAGCCGCGCGGTCACAATTTCAGCAAAAATCTGACGTTATGCAATTCACTCAAAAATGGTGCCAAAGTGTTGCAAACGATCTCCTCACAGGTTTTTCGGTGGAAACAGATGGGTTTTTATCATTGAAACAGAATGAGCCCTCGAGGGCTGAACAACTGCTTTTTTAAAAAAAATCCCTAAGCCGCGCGGTCACAATTTCAGCAAAAATCTGACTTTCTGCAATTCACTCAAAAATGTTGCCAAAGTGTTGCAAACGATCCCCTGACAGGTTTTTTGGTGGAAACAGATGGGTTTTTATCATGGAAACAGAATGAGCCCTCGAGGTCTGAACAACTTTTTTTTGAAAAAATCCCTAAGCCGCGCGGTCACAATTTCAGCAAAAATCTGACGTTCTGCAATTCACTCAGAAATGGTGCCAAGGTGTTGCAAACGATCCCCTGACAGGTTTTTGGGTGGAAACAGATGGGTTTTCATCATGGAAACAGAATGAGCCCTCGAGGTCTGAACAACTTTTTTTTGAAAAAATCCCTAAGCCGCGCGGTCACAATTTCAGCAAAAATCTGACGTTCTGCAATTCACTCAGAAATGGTGCCAAAGTGTTGCAAACGATCTCCTGACAGGTTTTTCGGTGGAAACAGATGGGATTTTATCATTGAAACAGAATGAGCCCTCAAGGTCTGAACAACTGTTTTTTGAAAAAAATCCCTAAGCCGCTTGGTCACAATTTCAGCAAAAATCTGACGTTCTGCAATTCACTCAGAAATGGTGCCAAAGTGTTGCAAACGATCCCCTGACAGGTTTTTGGGTGGAAACAGATGGGTTTTTATCATGGAAACAGAATGAGCCCTAGAGGTCTGAACAACTTTTTTTTGAAAAAATCCCTAAGCCGCGCTGTCAGAGCTGCTTCAAGATCCTAGCTCACAGAGGATCACGCTAGCCAGCGGTCATTAAGTAAAAGTCTTTATTGAATTACAGTTTCCATTCTCACGCTGCTGTCTGCAACTCTACGTCTACTAGCTAGATCGGCGAGGCTCCGTCTGAGTCTCCGCCCCGTGCGCACCAACTTAATATCCTAGCCTTGCTCCACCTTTTCCTCCTGACTGTCCTCCTCTGGGTCCCTCTACCCCCCGGGGCTTCTTCCTTCCGGGATTCTTCTGACGCTGACCCGGACCCTTCTGCCTCCTTGCGCCGGGCTTTAGGACCCGGTTCCCTTTCGGGGCTGCTCACTGCGCCGCCTTCCTCTGCATTTGAACTTGGCGCGCGCGCCCAACCTTCCACTTTCCTCTTAACCGTTTCCTCGCTCCCCGATGGAGGTGTGGCCACTCCTGACTCCTGCCCTCCCTCCTGTGGTGAGCTGCCAGCGCTTCCCTCCTGGCTCCTTTCCTCTTCCCTGCTTCCTGGCGGTGACGCTGGTCCCGATCTCCAGCTGCTCCCCCCTGAGTCTCCTCTGGCTCTATCTTCCTGGGGTGCCTCCCTAGACTCCCCCCTTGCCCTGGCCACTGGTGCTCCTTTCTGTGAATCCTCTGATTCACTGGAAAGACTGGGAGATCTCGGGTCGTCGTCATCACTCATCCTTTCCTCTGTCTCCTCCCCTTCGCTCTCTGTTTCCTCCCTTGCCCGTGCCTCTGCACCTAAACCCCTGACATCCATCCCCCCCTCGAAGCCCCCCAGTCCCCCCTCCCCTCCTTCCGGTGCTGGAGCTGGGGGCTGCTGTTGCAAAGGGACGAACGTCGGATATCGGTCGCTTCCCGTGGCAGGCCTCCAGCGGAACTCTTCCAGGTCTTCCTCTCTGCTCTCGTTGACGACAGTCACCTCCTCTTCCATCTCTGTGCCGCCGTGCTCGAAACCAGGGTCGTCCCCGAAAATGTCCATGTCCGTCTCTCCCGCACTTCCTCCAGGCGGCGTTGCTCTGCCGGAACAGTCCAGCCACTTCCTGCGGAACTGCTCCTCCGGCCTATCGTCCCACCAATACGAGGGTTCTGAGACCGATCCCGAGGGTGACCCCTCCGGGGAACGGACGTCTCGTGTTGGTTCCTCGTCCGAGTCGAACCCCCTGAACGTGCTGTCCGAAAGCGTGGGCGTGAAAAGCCAGTCGTCGAAAAAGTCTGCTGGCATAGGTCTATGTGGGAAGAGGGCATGAAACTCGTCTTTGAGCAGAGGTTCGTCTAAAGCGTAGCCCGGCACCCAGCTGTTCGCACTGGCCGGGGTGCCCTCCCTGGCGAGAAAGTATTCTACTCCCTCTTCCCCCCATCTGGAGTCCAAAATCTCCGTGACTTCGTTGATGCGCTCCTCCTGTGCCACTCCCGCGTGCCCCGTTCCTTCTCTGAGCGGACTCGGCGCCGTTCCGGGTTCCTGGAACCTGTGCGGTGCCTTGTAGGGAGTGAGCACCGATCTGTGGAACACCGGATGCATTCTGGAACCCTCCGGAAGCGCCAGCTTGAAAGCCACCGGGTTGACCTGCTCTTCGACTTGGTAGGGCCCCAGTTGTTTATGCCCTAGTTTCTTCTTGGCCAACGACCTGGCCGGCACTGCGTGGGCTGCTAACCAGACCCAGTCTCCCACGTGGAGCTCTTCACCAACCCTTCTGTGTTTGTCCGCTTGTACCTTGTATGCGTGTTTAGCCAGCTCCAGGTGGCGCCGCAGCTGATCGTGGACTTCCTGCAGCTCCGACGCGAACGCATCTGCTGACTGCGGCTCCCCTTCTCCCCTGCATTCCAGTCCCGGAAAGGTTCTAGGGTGCCGCCCGTTGTTGGCGAAGAACGGCGTGACGCCCGTGGATACGTGCTTCGTGTTGTTGTAGGCAAACTCTGCAAGCGGCAGGTAATCTACCCACGTCGCAGGCTGTTGGTTTGCATAACATCTCAGGTACTGCTGCATGATGGCATTGGCTCGCTCCGCTTGCCCGTTGGTCTGCGGGTGTCTCGCCGACGCCAGATTGATCTTGACGTTTAGGAAGCCCATCAGTTTCTGCCAGAAGTTCGAGATGAACTGCCGCCCGCGGTCGGACAGAATAGACCGTGGCAGACCGTGAACCTTGAACACGTGGTCTATGAACAGTTTGGCGGTTTGCTCCGCCGTGGCCACCTTAGCACACGGAATGAAATGCGCCATCTTGGAGAACAGGTCCACCACCACCAACACTGCCGTCTTGCCCCTTGAGCTGGGCAGATCCGTGACAAAGTCCAGAGCCACCCTTTCCCAAGGTTCGACCGGAGTTTGCAGCGGCTCCAACAGTCCAGCCGGCGGTTTGTGCACCGGCTTTGCCCTCTGGCAGGTGTCACACCTCGCTACGTAGTCTGCGACCTCCCCTCTCATTCCAGGCCACCAGAAATCCCTGGCTACTAATTCCACCGTCCTCTCCTTGCCAAAGTGCCCGGCCGTGGGTGCGTCGTGCAGCTGCTGTAGCACCTTGGCTCGAAGTTCGTCACCCGGCACGTAGATGGCCCCTTTACGGATGAGCAAGCCATCTCGTAGCTGGAAACCGTCGGCCGCTGCCTTGCCCCCTCGCACCTCTGCCATCTTCGTTCGTGCGAAGGAGTCCCCCTGCAACGCTCGCCGCACCGCCTCTAGGTCCACGGTCGCCGCGGCGCACGCCCACACTGTCGGTGCAAAGATGTGCATGGCGGCCGCTGGTGTTGCGTCCTCCAGATACTGTGGCTTGCGGGAGAGAGCGTCTGCCATGATGTTGGTGTCCCCCGGGACATACTCTATTCGGAAGTCGAAGTCCGCAAAGAACTCAGCCCAACGTATCTGCCTCTGGTTCAGGAACTGTGCCGTGCGCCAGTGTTCCAGATTCTTGTGGTCCGTGCAAACCTGCACCGTGTGCTTGGCGCCGATCAGAAAGTGCCTCCACGCCTTGAACGCTGCATGAATGGCCAGCAACTCCCTGTCCCATATGGTGTAGTTCTGCTCGGACTTGCTGAGCTTCCTGGAGTAAAACGCTCCCGGCCGCCACACGCCCTGCGGGTCCTTCTGCAGCAGGACCGCCCCCACTGCTCTGTCCGAAGCGTCTGTCTCCACCCTCATCGGCATGCTGGGGTTGACATGAAGCAGCTGCTCTTCCGACGCGAAGAGACGCTTGAGGGCCTGAAAGGACTGCTCCGCCTGCTCTGTCCAGATGAACTTCTTCTTCTTGGAGCTAAGGGTGTCAGTGATGGCCGCCGTCTGCATCGCGAAGCCCTTGATAAACTTGCGATAGAAGTTCGCAAAGCCGACAAACCGTTGGACCTCCTTCCGGTTGCGTGGGCTCTTCCAATCCAACACCGCTCGAACCTTGGCGCTGTCCATGGCGAGCCCCTTGGCAGACAGCTTGTAGCCCAGAAAATCCACCTCCGGCACGTCAAATTGGCACTTCTCCAGCTTGGCGTAGAGCCTGTGTTGCTTTAGCCTGCCCAGCACTTCCTTGACGTGCTGGTCATGTTCTTGCTGCGACTCCGAAAAGATCAGGATGTCATCCAAGAAACAGACGCACGTCTTGTAGAGAAGTCCCGCCAACACGTGATGCATAAATGCTTGAAAAACGTGAGCGCCATTTTGCAGTCCAAAAGGCATAACTCTGTATTCGTAGGTACCCAGTGGCGTGAACATGGCTGTCTTCCACTCATCACCTTCCCGCATGCGAATGAGGTTGTACGCCCCCCGCAGGTCCAACTTGGTGAACACCTTTCCCTTCCGTACCTTCGCCAGGAGGTCGTCGATGCGGGGCATGGGGAAGTCCGACGGCTTGGTCACACTGTTCAAAATCCTGTAATCCACTACGAGTCTTTTTTGGGGCGTGTCTCGCTTCTTAACAAAGAATACAGGACTGCCCCCCACTGCCTTAGACTCCCGGATGAAACCGCGCTCCAAATTATGATCGATGAAGTCTTTGAGTTCCTGCAGTTCGTCCTCAGACATGGAATACAGCTTCCCTTTAGGCAGCGCCGCCCCCGGCAGCAGGTCAATTTTGCAGTCATATGGTCTGTGAGGGGGTAGCCTGTCCGCCTCCTTCTCGCAGAAAACTTCCAGAAATTCTGCGTACTTGTGGGGAATCGCTTGCAGTGTGCCTAGCAGCAGCTGTGACTCCTCTTCCTCTCCTTCCTGCCTGGGTACGATGCAGTGTTCAGCACAAAAGGAAGAGCCGAAGACCAGCTGCCTCTGGAACCAAGCCATCGTTGGGCTGTGCTTGTCCAGCCAACTCATACCCAATACAATGGGCGTGTCAGACAGTTGAGTGACGTTGAAGCTGATGACTTCCCTGTGATTCCCAAGTCGCATCACCATTGGTGGCGTCTGCTTCACCACTTGCCCCCCTAGCAGCTCCCTGCCATCCACCGTGACAACCTGCAGGGGCAGTGTGGCCGGCAGCAACTGCACAGCGTGCCTGTCGACAAATTCCTGCCCTATAAAGTCCGCGTTGCTGCCGGAGTCGATGGTGATTGGCACGTCCATGGTGATTCCATTGGGCAGCTGGAGAGATGCTGTGAGCCTCACTACTGGTTTGGGCGGGAGGGGGTTCACTGGCTGTAAAATTTCTGGGGACTGCGTCACTAACACGTCTGGCTGGGCCCCAGTGCCTCTTCCTCCAGCCAGACATTGTCGTTTCCCTGCTGTGGTCCTCCCTGCTGCGTTGCTGCAGTCACCATTGCTGAGGCTGCAGTAAGCTTGTGGGGCCTCTGGGGACACTCTTTCGCCATATGCCCTGGCTGCTCACAGACGTAACACTTCCTGGTCCCTCTAGGAGGCTTCGCCTTCACTGCTGCCGGTGCTAGGGCTCTGGTTGCTGACTGAGCCCTTGCACCTCCAACCTCCATAGGTTCGGCTCCTCCTCCTGGCGGAGGCGTGGATTGCGTTCGCGCTGCTTCTCTGGGAAAGAAGGAGGGGCCCCCGGCTGGTTCGCGCCCTCCACGTCCTTCGTCCTTGCTCCACGGACGTCCTTCCAGCCTCACCCCCACGGCCAGTGCCCTCTGAACGACCTCCTGGGTGGTTCGGGGTCTCTCCCCCCTCGCTATCTCATCTTTAATCGAGTTGTGCAGTCCCTCCCAAAAGAGGTCTCTTACAGGAGCCGAATCCCTGTCCCATTCCAGGGCGCTGACCAAGGCGAAAAAGCGTGCATGATACTGTCTGACGCTGGCCCTCCCTTGTCTCAGCCCATGCACCTCCTTCCGTGCAAGATCAATGTCAATACTTGATAAGAAACACCCATCCATCGCTTTAATAAAGGCATCCGCATTCTGGAGCGCCGGATCGTTATCTCTCCATAAATTGCGCAACCATGCTTTCGCCTCCCCATGCAGATGGGACATGATGAACCCCACTCTCTCCTGTTCATCTCTAAAGTCTTTATGCAACAGTTGCAGTGCGCACAGTACGTCGGCTCTAAAGTTGGGATACTGTTGCAGGTTCCCATCGAAGTGAGAGAGCAGCCCGCCTGTCCGTCTCGCCAACCCAATTCCCTCCTGCCGGGGTGGTTGCTTTGCCAGTACGTCTAACCTGACCTGGAGATCCCTGCAGGCGGCAGCTGCCTCGTCCTCTCTCTTCCTGGATGCGAGAACCTCGGCGTTCAGTTGTGCCACTGCTTTTCTGAGGTCCTCTATCTGCTGCTCAGCCGTCATGTCTCCTGCCGTTCGTGAGCTCGCTAGTGGGCGCCTGTTTCTCTCCTCTCCTCGAGGCTGCAGATGCCCACAATGTGGAGACGGAGCCTACTGTCAGAGCTGCTTCAAGATCCTAGCTCACAGAGGATCACGCTAGCCAGCGGTCATTAAGTAAAAGTCTTTATTGAATTACAGTTTCCATTCTCACGCTGCTGTCTGCAACTCTACGTCTACTAGCTAGATCGGCGAGGCTCCGTCTGAGTCTCCGCCCCGTGCGCACCAACTTAATATCCTAGCCTTGCTCCACCTTTTCCTCCTGACTGTCCTCCTCTGGGTCCCTCTACCCCCCGGGGCTTCTTCCTTCCGGGATTCTTCTGACGCTGACCCGGACCCTTCTGCCTCCTTGCGCCGGGCTTTAGGACCCGGTTCCCTTTCGGGGCTGCTCACTGCGCCGCCTTCCTCTGCATTTGAACTTGGCGCGCGCGCCCAACCTTCCACTTTCCTCTTAACCGTTTCCTCGCTCCCCGATGGAGGTGTGGCCACTCCTGACTCCTGCCCTCCCTCCTGTGGTGAGCTGCCAGCGCTTCCCTCCTGGCTCCTTTCCTCTTCCCTGCTTCCTGGCGGTGACGCTGGTCCCGATCTCCAGCTGCTCCCCCCTGAGTCTCCTCTGGCTCTATCTTCCTGGGGTGCCTCCCTAGACTCCCCCCTTGCCCTGGCCACTGGTGCTCCTTTCTGTGAATCCTCTGATTCACTGGAAAGACTGGGAGATCTCGGGTCGTCGTCATCACTCATCCTTTCCTCTGTCTCCTCCCCTTCGCTCTCTGTTTCCTCCCTTGCCCGTGCCTCTGCACCTAAACCCCTGACACGCGCGGTCACAATTTCAGCAAAAATCTGACCTACTGCAATTCACTCAAAAATGTTGCCAAAGTGTTGCAAACGATCCCCTGAAACGTTTTTTGGTGGAAACAGATGGGTTTTTATCATGGAAACAGATTGAGCCCTCGAGGTCTGAACAACTTTTTTTTGAAAAAATCCCTAAGCCGCGCGGTCACAATTTCAGCAAAAATCTGACGTTCTGCAATTCACTCAAAAATGGTGCCAAAGTGTTGCAAACGATCCCCTGACAGGTTTTTCGTTGGAAACAGATGGGTTTTTATCATGGAAACAGAATGAGCCCTCGAGGTCTGAACAACTTTTTTTAAAAAAAATACCTAAGCCGCGCGGTCACAATTTCAGCAAAAATCTGACGTTCTGCAATTCATTCAAAAATGGTGCCAAAATGTTACAAACGATCCCCTGAGAGGTTTTTCGGTGGAAACAGATGGATTTTTATCATTGGAAACAGAATTAGCTCTCCACTTCTGAACTTGCGGAAAAACTTTTTTTTGAAAAAATCCCGAAGCCGCGCGGTCACAATTTCAGCAAAAATCTGACTTTCTGCAATTCAATCAGAAATGTTGCCAAAGTGTTGCAAACGATCCCCTGACAGGTTTTTCGGTGGAAACAGATGGGTTTTTATCATGGAAACAGAATGAGCCCTCGAGGTCTAAACAACTTTTTTTTGAAAAAATCCCTAAGCCGCGCGGTCACAATTTCAGCAAAAATCTGACGTTCTGCAATTCACTCAAAAATGGTGCCAAAGTGTTGCAAACGATCCCCTGACAGGTTTTTGGGTGGAAACAGATGGGTTTTTATCATGGAAACAGAATGAGCCCTCGAGGTTTGAACAACTTTTTTTTGAAAAAATCCCTAAGCCGCGCGGTCACAATTTCAGCAAAAATCTGACGTTCTGCAATTCACTCAGAAATGGTGCCAAAGTGTTGCAAACGATCCCCTGACAGGTTTTTGGGTGGAAACAGATGGGTTTTTATCATTGAAACAGAATGAGCCCTCGAGGTCTGAACAACTTTTTTTTGAAAAAATCCCTAAGCCGCGCGGTCACAATTTCAGCAAAAATCTGACGTTCTGCAATTCACTCAGAAATGGTGCCAAAGTGTTGCAAACGATCCCCTGACAGGTTTTTGGGTGGAAACAGATGGGTTTTTATCATTGAAACAGAATGAGCCCTCGAGGTCTGAACAACTTTTTTTTGAAAAAATCCCTAAGCCGCGCGGTCACAATTTCAGCAAAAATCTGACGTTCTACAATTCACTCAGAAATGGTGCCAAAGTGTTGCAAACGATCTCCTCACAGGTTTTTCGGTGGAAACAGATGGGTTTTTATCATTGAAACAGAATGAGCCCTCAAGGTCTGAACAACTGTTTTTTGAAAAAAATCCCTAAGCCGCGCGGTCACAATTTCAGCAAAAATATGACGTTCTGCAATTCACTCAAAAATGGTGCCAAAGTGTTGCAAACGATCCCCTGACAGATTTTTCGTTGGAAACAGATGCGTTTTTATCATGGAAACAGAATGAGCCCTCGAGGTCTGAACAACTTTTTTTAAAAAAAATACCTAAGCCGCGCGGTCACAATTTCAGCAAAAATCTGACGTTCTGCAATTCATTCAAAAATGGTGCCAAAATGTTACAAACGATCCCCTGAGAGGTTTTTCGGTGGAAACAGATGGATTTTTATCATTGGAAACAGAATTAGCTCTCCACTTCTGAACTTGCGGAAAATTTTTTTTTTGAAAAAATCCCTAAGCCGCGCGGTCACAATTTCAGCAAAATTCTGACGTTCTGCAATTCACTCAAAAATGGTGCCAAAGTGTTGTAAAGGATCCCCTGACAGGTTTTTCGGTGGAAACAGATGCGTTTTTATCATGGAAACAGAATTAGCCCTCGAGGTGTGAACAACAACTTTTTTTTGGAAAAATCCCTAAGCCGCGCGGTCACAATTTCAGCAAAAATCAGACGTTCTGCAATTCACTAAAAAATGGTGCCAAAGTGTTGCAACCGATCCCCTGACAGGTTTTTCGGTGGAAACAGATGGGTTTTTATCATGGAAACAGAATGAGCCCTCGAGGTCTGAAAAACTTTTTTTTGAAAAAATCCCTAAGCCGCGTGGTCACAATTTCAGCAAAAATCTGACGTTCTGCAATTCACTCAAAAATGGTGCCAAAGTGTTGCAAAAGATCCCCTGAGAGGTTTTTCGGTGGAAACAGATGGGTTTTTATCATGGAAACAGAATTAGCCCTCGAGGTCTGAACAACAACTTTTTTTTGAAAAAATCCCTAAGCCGCGCGGTCACAATTTCAGCAAAAATTTGACGTTCTGCAATTCACTCAAAAATGGTGCCAAAGTGTTGCAAACGATCCCCTGACAGGTTTTTCGGTGGAAACAGATGGGTTTTTATCATGGAAACAGAATGAGCCCTCGAGGTCTGAAAAACTTTTTTTTAAAAAAATCCCTAAGCCGCGTGGTCACAATTTCAGCAAAAATCTGACGTTCTGCAATTCACTCAAAAATGGTGCCAAAGTGTTGCAAAAGATCCCCTGAGAGGTTTTTCGGTGGAAACAGATGGGTTTTTATCATTGAAACAGAATGAGCCCTCGAGGTCTAAACAACTTTTTTTTGAAAAAATCCCTAAGCCGCGCGGTCACAATTTCAAGAAAAATCTGACGTTCTGCAATTCACTCAAAAATGGTGCCAAAGTGTTGCAAACGATCCCCTGACAGGTTTTTCGGTGGAAACAGATGGGTTTTTATCATGGAAACAGAATGAGCCCTCGAGGTCTGAACAACTTTTTTTTGAAAAAATCCCTAAGCCGCGCGGTCACAATTTCAGCAAAAATCTGACGTTCTGCAATTCACTCAAAAATGGTGCCAAAGTGTTGCAAACGATCTCCTCACAGGTTTTTCGGTGGAAACAGATGGGTTTTTATCATTGAAACAGAATGAGCCCTCGAGGTCTGAACAACTGTTTTTTGAAAAAAATCCCTAAGCCGCGCGGTCACAATTTCAGCAAAAATCTGACGTTCTGCAATTCACTCAGAAATGGTGCCAAAGTGTTGCAAACGATCCCCTGACAGGTTTTTCGTTGGAAACAGATGGGTTTTTATCATGGAAACAGAATGAGCCCTCGAGGTCTGAACAACTTTTTTTTGAAAAAATCCCGATGCTGCGCGGTCACAATTTCAGCAAAAATCTGACTTTCTGCAATTCACTCAGAAATGTTGCCAATGTGTTGCAAACGATCCCCTGACAGGTTTTTCGGTGGAAACAGATGGGTTTTTATCATGGAAACAGAATGAGCCCTCGAGGTCTGAACACTTTTTTTTGAAAAAATCCCTAAGCCGCGCGGTCACAATTTCAGCAAAAATCTGACGTTCTGCAATTCACTCAGAAATGGTGCCAAAGTGTTGCAAACGATCCCCTGACAGGTTTTTCGGTGGAAACAGATGGGTTTTTATCATGGAAACAGAATGAGTCCTCGAGGTCTGAACAACTTTTTTTTGAAAAAATCCCTATGCCGCGCGGTCACAATTTCAGCAAAAATCTGACGTTCTGCAATTCACTCAAAAATGGTGCCAAAGTGTTGCAAAAGATCCCCTGAGAGGTTTTTCGGTGGAAACAGATGGGTTTTTATCATTGAAACAGAATGAGCCCTCTAGGTCTAAACAACCTTTTTTTGAAAAAATCCCTAAGCCGCGCGGTCACAATTTCAGCAAAAATCTGACGTTCTGCAATTCACTAAAAAATGGTGCCAAAGTGTTGCAACCGATCCCCTGACAGGTTTTCCGGTGGAAACAGATGGGTTTTTATCATTGAAACAGAATGAGCCCTCGAGGGCTGAACAACTGTTTTTTGAAAAAAATCCCTAAGCCGCGCGGTCACAATTTCAGCAAAAATCTGATGTTCTGCAATTCACTCAAAAATGGTGCCAAAGTGTTGCAAACGATCCCCTGACAGGTTTTTGGGTGGAAACAGATGGGTTTTTATCATGGAAACAGAATGAGCCCTCGAGGTCTGAACAACTTTTTTTTGAAAAAATCCCTAAGCCGCGCGGTCACAATTTCAGCAAAAATCTGACGTTCTGCAATTCACTCAAAAATGGTGCCAAAGTGTTGCAAACGATCTGCTCACAGGTTTTTCGGTGGAAACAGATGGGTTTTTATCATTGAAACAGAATGAGCCCTCGAGGTCTGAACAACTGTTTTTTGAAAAAAATCCCTAAGCCGCGCGGTCACAATTTCAGCAAAAATCTGACGTTCTGCAATTCACTCAGAAATGGTGCCAAAGTGTTGCAAACGATCCCCTGACAGGTTTTTCGTTGGAAACAGATGGGTTTTTATCATGGAAACAGAATGAGCCCTCGAGGTCTGAACAACTTTTTTTTGAAAAAATCCCGATGCTGCGCGGTCACAATTTCAGCAAAAATCTGACTTTCTGCAATTCACTCAGAAATGTTGCCAATGTGTTGCAAACGATCCCCTGACAGGTTTTTCGGTGGAAACAGATGGGTTTTTATCATGGAAACAGAATGAGCCCTCGAGGTCTGAACACTTTTTTTTGAAAAAATCCCTAAGCCGCGCGGTCACAATTTCAGCAAAAATCTGACGTTCTGCAATTCACTCAGAAATGGTGCCAAAGTTTTGCAAACGATCCCCTGACAGGTTTTTCGGTGGAAACAGATGGGTTTTTATCATGGAAACAGAATGAGTCCTCGAGGTCTGAACAACTTTTTTTTGAAAAAATCCCTATGCCGCGCGGTCACAATTTCAGCAAAAATCTGACGTTCTGCAATTCACTCAAAAATGGTGCCAAAGTGTTGCAAAAGATCCCCTGAGAGGTTTTTCGGTGGAAACAGATGGGTTTTTATCATTGAAACAGAATGAGCCCTCTAGGTCTAAACAACCTTTTTTTGAAAAAATCCCTAAGCCGCGCGGTCACAATTTCAGCAAAAATCTGACGTTCTGCAATTCACTCAAAAATGGTGCCAAAGTGTTGCAAACGATCCCCTGACAGGTTTTTCGGTGGAAACAGATGGGTTTTTATCATGGAAACAGAATTAGCCCTCGAGGTCTGAACAACTTTTTTTTGAAAAAATCCCGAAGCTGCGCGGTCACAATTTCAGCAAAAATCTGACTTTCTGCAATTCACTCAGAAATGTTGCCAATGTGTTGCAAACGATCCCCTGACAGGTTTTTCGGTGGAAACAGATGGGTTTTTATCATGGAAATAGAATGAGCCCTCGAGGTCTGAACACTTTCTTTTGAAAAAATCCCTAAGCCGCGCGGTCACAATTTCAGCAAAAATCTGAGGTTCTGCAATTCACTCAGAAATGGTGCCAAAGTGTTGCAAACGATCCCCTGACAGGTTTTTGGGTGGAAACAGATGGGTTTTTATCATGGAAACAGAATGAGCCCTCGAGGTCTGAACAACTTTTTTTTGAAAATATCCCTAAGCCGCGCGGTCACAATTTCAGCAAAAATTTGACGTTCTGCAATTAACTCAAAAATGGTGCCAAATTGTTGCAAACGATCCCCTGACAGGTTTTTTGGTGGAAACAGATGGGTTTTTATCATGGAAACAGATTGAGCCCTCGAGGTCTGAACAACTTTTTTTGAAAAAATCCCTAAGCCGCGCGGTCACAATTTCAGCAAAAATCTGACGTTCTGCAGTTCACTCAAAAATGGTGCCAAAGTGTTGCAAACGATCCCCTGACAGGTTTTTCGTTGGAAACAGATGGGTTTTTATCATGGAAACAGAATGAGCCCTCGAGGTCTGAACAACTTTTTTTTAAAAAAATACCTAAGCCGCGGGGTCACAATATCAGCAAAAATCTGACGTTCTGCAATTCATTCAAAAATGGTGCCAAAATGTTGCAAACGATCCCCTGAGAGGTTTTTCGGTGGAAACAGATGGATTTTTATCATTGGAAACAGAATTAGCTCTCCACTTCTGAACTTGCGGAAAAACTTTTTTTTGAAAAAATCCCTAAGCCGCGCGGTCACAATTTCAGCAAAATTCTGACGTTCTGCAATTCACTCAAAAATGGTGCCATAGTGTTGCAAACGATCCCCTGACAGGTTTTTCGGTGGAAACAGATGCGTTTTTATCATGGAAACAGAATTAGCCCTCGAGGTCTGAACAACAACTTTTTTTTGAAAAAATCCCTAAGCCGCGCGGTCACAATTTCAGCAAAAATCAGACGTTCTGCAATTCACTCAAAAATGGTGCCAAAGTGTTCCAAACGATCCCCTGACAGGTTTTTTGGTGGAAACAGATGCGTTTTTATCATGGAAACAGAATTAGCCCTCGAGGTCTGAACAACAACTTTTTTTTGAAAAAATCCCTAAGCAGCGCGGTCACAATTTCAACAAAAATCTGACGTTCTGCAATTCAATCAAAAATGGTGCCAAAGTGTTGCAAACGATCCCCTGACAGGTTTTTCGGTGGAAACAGATGGGTTTTTATCATGGAAACAGAATTAGCCCTCGAGGTCTGAAAAACTTTTTTTAAAAAAAATCCCTAAGCCGCGTGGTCACAATTTCAGCAAAAATCTGACGTTCTGCAATTCACTCAAAAATGGTGCCAAAGTGTTGCAAAAGATCCCCTGAGAGGTTTTTCGGTGGAAACAGATGGGTTTTTATCATTGAAACAAAATGAGCCCTCGAGGTCTAAACAACTTTTTTTTGAAAAAATGCCTAAGCCGCGCGGTCACAATTTCAAGAAAAATCTGACGTTCTGCAATTCACTCAAAAATGGTGCCAAAGTGTTGCAAACGATCCCCTGACAGGTTTTCCGGTGGAAACAGATGGGTTTTTATCATTGAAACAGAATGAGCCCTCGAGGGCTGAACAACTGTTTTTTGAAAAAAATCCCTAAGCCGCCCGGTCACAATTTCAGCAAAAATCTGATGTTCTGCAATTCACTCAAAAATGGTGCCAAAGTGTTGCAAACGATCCCTTCACAGGTTTTTCGGTGGAAACAGATGGGTTTTTATCATGGAAACAGAATGAGCCCTCGAGGTCTGAACAACTTTTTTTTGAAAAAATCCCTAATCCGCGCGGTCACAATTTCAGCAAAAATCTGACGTTCTGCAATTCACTCAAAAATGGTGCCAAAGTGTTGCAAACGATCCCCTGACAGGTTTTACGGTGGAAACAGATGGATTTTTATCATGGAAACAGATTGAGCCCTCGAGGTCTGAACAACTTTTTTTTGAAAAAATCCCGAGGCCGCGCGGTCACAATTTCAGCAAAAATATGACGTTCTGCAATTCACTCAGAAATGGTGCCAAAGTGTTGCAAACGATCCCCTGACAGGTTTTTGGGTGGAAACAGATGGGTTTTTATCATGGAAACAGAATGAGCCCTCGAGGTCTGAACAACTTTTTTTTGAAAAAATCCCTAAGCCGCGCGGTCACAATTTCAGCAAAAATCTGACGTTCTGCAATTCACTCAGAAATGGTGCCAAAGTGTTGCAAACGATCCCCTGACAGGTTTTTCGGTGGAAACAGATGGGTTTTTATCATGGAAACAGATTGAGCCCTCGAGGTCTGAACAACTTTTTTTTGAAAAAATCCCGAAGCCGCGCGGTCACAATTTCAGCAAAAATCAGACGTTCTGCAATTCACTCAGAAATGGTGCCAAAGTGTTGCAAACGATCCCCTGACAGGTTTTTCGGTGGAAACAGATGCGTTTTTATCATGGAAACAGAATGAGCCCTCGAGGTCTGAACAACTTTTTTTTGAAAAAATCCCTAAGCCGCGCGGTCACAATTTCAGCAAAAATCTGACGTTCTGCAATTCACTCAGAAATGGTGCCAAAGTTTTGCAAACGATCCCCTGACAGGTTTTTGGGTGGAAACAGATGGGTTTTTATCATGGAAACAGAATGAGCCCTCGAGGTCTGAACAACTGTTTTTTGAAAAAAATCCCTAAGCCGCGCGGTCACAATTTCAGCAAAAATCTGACGTTCTGCAATTCACTCAAAAATGGTGCCAAAGTGTTGCAAACGATCCCCTGACAGGTTTTTCGTTGGAAACAGATGGGTTTTTATCATTGAAACAGAATGAGCCCTCGAGGTCTGAACAACTTTTTTTTGAAAAAATCCCGAAGCTGCGCGGTCACAATTTCAGCAAAAATCTGACTTTCTGCAATTCACTCAGAAATGTAGCCAATGTGTTGCAAACGATCCCCTGACAGGTTTTTGGGTGGAAACAGATGGGTTTTTATCATTGAAACAGAATGAGCCCTCGAGGTCTGAACACTTTTTTTTGAAAAAATCCCTAAGCCGCGCGGTCACAATTTCAGCAAAAATCTGAGGTTCTGCAATTCACTCAGAAATGGTGCCAAAGTGTTGCAAACGATCCCCTGACAGGTTTTTGGGTGGAAACAGATGGGTTTTTATCATGGAAACAGAATGAGCCCTCGAGGTCTGAACAACTTTTTTTTGAAAAAATCCCTAAGCCGCGCGGTCACAATTTCAGCAAAAATCTGACGTTCTGCAATTAACTCAAAAATGGTGCCAAATTGTTGCAAACGATCCCCTGACAGGTTTTTCGGTGGAAACAGATGGGTTTTTATCATGGAAACAGATTGAGCCCTCGAGGTCTGAACAACTTTTTTTTGAAAAAATCCCGAAGCCGCGCGGTCACAATTTCAGCAAAAATCTGACGTTCTGCAATTCACTCAGAAATGGTGCCAAAGTGTTGCAAACGATCCCCTGACAGGTTTTCCGGTGGAAACAGATGGGTTTTTATCATTGAAACAGAATGAGCCCTCGAGGGCTGAACAACTGTTTTTTGAAAAAAATCCCTAAGCCGCGCGGTCACAATTTCTGCAAAAATCTGATGTTCTGCAATTCACTCAAAAATGGTGCCAAAGTGTTGCAAACGATCCCTTCACAGGTTTTTCGGTGGAAACAGATGGGTTTTTATCATGGAAACAGAATGAGCCCTCGAGGTCTGAACAACTTTTTTTTGAAAAAATCCCTAAGCCGCGCGGTCACAATTTCAGCAAAAATCTGACGTTCTGCAATTCACTCAAAAATGGTGCCAAAGTTTTGCAAACGATCCCCTGACAGGTTTTTGGGTGGAAACAGATGGGTTTTTATCATGGAAACAGAATGAGCCCTCGAGGTCTGAACAACTTTTTTTTGAAAAAATCCCTAAGCCGCGCGGTAACAATTTCAGCAAAAATCTGACGTTCTGCAATTCACTCAAAAATGGTGCCAAAGTGTTGCAAACGATCTCCTCACAGGTTTTTCGGTGGAAACAGATGGGTTTTTATCATTGAAACAGAATGAGCCCTCGAGGTCTGAACAACTGTTTTTTGAAAAAAATCCCTAAGCCGCGCGGTCACAATTTCAGCAAAAATCTGACGTTCTGCAATTCACTCAAAAATGGTGCCAAAGTGTTGCAAACGATCCCCTGACAGGTTTTTCGTTGGAAACAGATGGGTTTTTATCATTGAAACAGAATGAGCCCTCGAGGTCTGAACAACTTTTTTTTGAAAAAATCCCGAAGCTGCGCGGTCACAATTTCAGCAAAAATCTGACTTTCTGCAATTCACTCAGAAATGTAGCCAATGTGTTGCAAACGATCCCCTGACAGGTTTTTCGGTGGAAACAGATGGGTTTTTATCATGGAAACAGAATGAGCCCTCGAGGTCTGAACACTTTTTTTAAAAAAAATCCCTAAGCCGCGCGGTCACAATTTCAGCAAAAATCTGAGGTTCTGCAATTCACTCAGAAATGGTGCCAAAGTGTTGCAAACGATCCCCTGACAGGTTTTTGGGTGGAAACAGATGGGTTTTTATCATGGAAACAGAATGAGCCCTCGAGGTCTGAACAACTTTTTTTTGAAAAAATCCCTAAGCCGCGCGGTCACAATTTCAGCAAAAATCTGACGTTCTGCAATTAACTCAAAAATGGTGCCAAATTGTTGCAAACGATCCCCTGAGATGTTTTTCGGTGGAAACAGATGGGTTTTTATCATTGAAACAGAATGAGCCCTCGAGGGCTGAACAACTGTTTTTTGAAAAAAATCCCTAAGCCGCGCGGTCACAATTTCTGCAAAAATCTGATGTTCTGCAATTCACTCAAAAATGGTGCCAAAGTGTTGCAAACGATCCCTTCACAGGTTTTTCGGTGGAAACAGATGGGTTTTTATCATGGAAACAGAATGAGCCCTCGAGGTCTGAACAACTTTTTTTTGAAAAAATCCCTAATCCGCGCGGTCACAATTTCAGCAAAAATCAGACGTTCTGCAATTCACTCAAAAATGGTGCCAAAGTGTTGCAAACGATCCCCTGACAGGTTTTACGGTGGAAGCAGATGGATTTTTATCATGGAAACAGATTGAGCCCTCGAGGTCTGAACAACTTTTTTTTGAAAAAATCCCGAGGCCGCGCGGTCACAATTTCAGCAAAAATATGACGTTCTGCAATTCACTCAGAAATGGTGCCAAAGTGTTGCAAACGATCCCCTGACAGGTTTTTGGGTGGAAACAGATGGGTTTTTATCATGGAAACAGAATGAGCCCTCGAGGTCTGAACAACTTTTTTTTGAAAAAATCCCTAAGCCGCGCGGTCACAATTTCAGCAAAAATCTGACGTTCTGCAATTCACTCAGAAATGGTGCCAAAGTGTTGCAAACGATCCCCTGACAGGTTTTTCGGTGGAAACAGATGGGTTTTTATCATGGAAACAGATTGAGCCCTCGAGGTCTGAACAACTTTTTTTTGAAAAAATCCCGAAGCCGCGCGGTCACAATTTCAGCAAAAATCTGACGTTCTGCAATTCACTCAGAAATGGTGCCAAAGTGTTGCAAACGATCCCCTGACAGGTTTTTCGTTGGAAACAGATGGGTTTTTATCATTCAAATTGAATGAGCCCTCGAGGTCTGAACAACTTTTTTTTGAAAAAATCCCGAAGCTGCACGGTCACAATTTCAGCAAAAATCTGACTTTCTGCAATTCACTCAGAAATGTAGCCAATGTGTTGCAAACGATCCCCTGACAGGTTTTTCGGTGGAAACAGATGGGTTTTTATCATGGAAACAGAATGAGCCCTCGAGGTCTGAACACTTTTTTTTGAAAAAATCCCTAAGCCGCGCGGTCACAATTTCAGCAAAAATCTGAGGTTCTGCAATTCACTCAAAAATGGTGCCAAAGTGTTGCAAACGATCCCCTGACAGGTTTTTCAGTGGAAACAGATGGGTTTTTATCATGGAAACAGAATGAGTCCTCGAGGTCTGAACAACTTTTTTTTGAAAAAATCCCTAAGCCGCGCGGTCACAATTTCAGCAAAAATCTGACGTTCTGCAATTCACTCAAAAATGGTGCCAAAGTGTTGCAAACGATCCCCTGACAGGTTTTTCGTTGGAAACAGATGGGTTTTTATCATTGAAACAGAATGAGCCCTCGAGGTCTGAACAACTTTTTTTTGAAAAAATCCCGAAGCTGCGCGGTCACAATTTCAGCAAAAATCTGACTTTCTGCAATTCACTCAGAAATGTAGCCAATGTGTTGCAAACGATCCCCTGACAGGTTTTTCGGTGGAAACAGATGGGTTTTTATCATGGAAACAGAATGAGCCCTCGAGGTCTGAACACTTTTTTTTGAAAAAATCCCTAAGCCGCGCGGTCACAATTTCAGCAAAAATCTGAGGTTCTGCAATTCACTCAAAAATGGTGCCAAATTGTTGCAAACGATCCCCTGACAGGTTTTTCGGTGGAAACAGATGGGTTTTTATCATGGAAACAGATTGAGCCCTCGAGGTCTGAACAACTTTTTTTTGAAAAAATCCCGAAGCCGCGCGGTCACAATTTCAGCAAAAATCTGACGTTCTGCAATTCACTCAGAAATGGTGCCAAAGTGTTGCAAACGATCCCCTGACAGGTTTTTGGGTGGAAACAGATGGGTTTTTATCATGGAAACAGAATGAGCCCTCGAGGTCTGAACAACTTTTTTTAAAAAAATCCCTAAGCCGCGCGGTCACAATTTCAGCAAAAATCTGACGTTCTGCAATTAACTCAAAAATGGTGCCAAATTGTTGCAAACGATCCCCTGACAGGTTTTTCGGTGGAAACAGATGGGTTTTTATCATTGAAACAGAATGAGCCCTCGAGGGCTGAACAACTGTTTTTTGAAAAAAATCCCTAAGCCGCGCGGTCACAATTTCTGCAAAAATCTGATGTTCTGCAATTCACTCAAAAATGGTGCCAAAGTGTTGCAAACGATCCCTTCACAGGTTTTTCGGTGGAAACAGATGGGTTTTTATCATGGAAACAGAATGAGCCCTCGAGGTCTGAACAACTTTTTTTTGAAAAAATCCCTAATCCGCGCGGTCACAATTTCAGCAAAAATCAGACGTTCTGCAATTCACTCAAAAATGGTGCCAAAGTGTTGCAAACGATCCCCTGACAGGTTTTACGGTGGAAGCAGATGGATTTTTATCATGGAAACAGATTGAGCCCTCGAGGTCTGAACAACTTTTTTTTGAAAAAATCCCGAGGCCGCGCGGTCACAATTTCAGCAAAAATATGACGTTCTGCAATTCACTCAGAAATGGTGCCAAAGTGTTGCAAACGATCCCCTGACAGGTTTTTGGGTGGAAACAGATGGGTTTTTATCATGGAAACAGAATGAGCCCTCGAGGTCTGAACAACTTTTTTTTGAAAAAATCCCTAAGCCGCGCGGTCACAATTTCAGCAAAAATCTGACGTTCTGCAATTCACTCAGAAATGGTGCCAAAGTGTTGCAAACGATCCCCTGACAGGTTTTTCGGTGGAAACAGATGGGTTTTTATCATGGAAACAGATTGAGCCCTCGAGGTCTGAACAACTTTTTTTTGAAAAAATCCCGAAGCCGCGCGGTCACAATTTCAGCAAAAATCTGACGTTCTGCAATTCACTCAGAAATGGTGCCAAAGTGTTGCAAACGATCCCCTGACAGGTTTTTCGTTGGAAACAGATGGGTTTTTATCATTCAAATTGAATGAGCCCTCGAGGTCTGAACAACTTTTTTTTGAAAAAATCCCGAAGCTGCACGGTCACAATTTCAGCAAAAATCTGACTTTCTGCAATTCACTCAGAAATGTAGCCAATGTGTTGCAAACGATCCCCTAACAGGTTTTTCGGTGGAAACAGATGGGTTTTTATCATGGAAACAGAATGAGCCCTCGAGGTCTGAACACTTTTTTTGAAAAAATCCCTAAGCCGCGCGGTCACAATTTCAGCAAAAATCTGAGGTTCTGCAATTCACTCAAAAATGGTGCCAAAGTGTTGCAAACGATCCCCTGACAGGTTTTTCGGTGGAAACAGATGGGTTTTTATCATGGAAACAGAATGAGTCCTCGAGGTCTGAACAACTTTTTTTTGAAAAAATCCCTAAGCCGCGCGGTCACAATTTCAGCAAAAATCTGACGTTCTGCAATTCACTCAAAAATGGTGCCAAAGTGTTGCAAACGATCCCCTGACAGGTTTTTCGTTGGAAACAGATGGGTTTTTATCATTGAAACAGAATGAGCCCTCGAGGTCTGAACAACTTTTTTTTGAAAAAATCCCGAAGCTGCGCGGTCACAATTTCAGCAAAAATCTGACTTTCTGCAATTCACTCAGAAATGTAGCCAATGTGTTGCAAACGATCCCCTGACAGGTTTTTCGGTGGAAACAGATGGGTTTTTATCATGGAAACAGAATGAGCCCTCGAGGTCTGAACACTTTTTTTTGAAAAAATCCCTAAGCCGCGCGGTCACAATTTCAGCAAAAATCTGAGGTTCTGCAATTCACTCAAAAATGGTGCCAAATTGTTGCAAACGATCCCCTGACAGGTTTTTCGGTGGAAACAGATGGGTTTTTATCATGGAAACAGATTGAGCCCTCGAGGTCTGAACAACTTTTTTTTGAAAAAATCCCGAAGCCGCGCGGTCACAATTTCAGCAAAAATCTGACGTTCTGCAATTCACTCAGAAATGGTGCCAAAGTGTTGCAAACGATCCCCTGACAGGTTTTTCGGTGGAAACAGATGGGTTTTTATCATGGAAACAGAATGAGCCCTCGAGGTCTGAACAACTTTTTTTTGAAAAAATCCCTAAGCCGCGCGGTCACAATTTCAGCAAAAATCTGACGTTCTGCAATTCACTCAAAAATGGTGCCAAAGTGTTGCAAACGATCCCCTGACAGGTTTTTCGTTGGAAACAGATGGGTTTTTATCATTGAAATTGAATGAGCCCTCGAGGTCTGAACAACTTTTTTTTGAAAAAATCCCGAAGCTGCACGGTCACAATTTCAGCAAAAATCTGACTTTCTGCAATTCACTCAGAAATGTAGCCAATGTGTTGCAAACGATCCCCTGACAGGTTTTTCGGTGGAAACAGATGGGTTTTTATCATGGAAACAGAATGAGCCCTCGAGGTCTGAACACTTTTTTTTGAAAAAATCCCTAAGCCGCGCGGTCACAATTTCAGCAAAAATCTGAGGTTCTGCAATTCACTCAAAAATGGTGCCAAAGTGTTGCAAACGATCCCCTGACAGGTTTTTCGGTGGAAACAGATGGGTTTTTATCATGGAAACAGAATGAGCCCTCGAGGTCTGAAAAACTTTTTTTAAAAAAAAATCCCTAAGCCGCGCGGTCACAATTTCAGCAAAAATCTGACGTTCTGCAATTCACTCAAAAATGGTGCCAAAGTGTTGCAAAAGATCCCCTGACAGGTTTTTCGGTGGAAACAGATGGGTTTTTATCATTGAAACAGAATGAGCCCTCGAGGTCTAAACAACTTTTTTTTGAAAAAATCCCTAAGCCGCGCGGTCACAATTTCAAGAAAAATCTGACGTTCTGCAATTCACTCAAAAATGGTGCCAAAGTGTTGCAAACGATCCCCTGACAGGTTTTTCGGTGGAAACAGATGGGTTTTTATCATGGAAACAGAATGAGCCCTCGAGGTCTGAACAACTTTTTTTTGAAAAAATCCCTAAGCCGCGCGGTCACAATTTCAGCAAAAATCTGACCTTCTGCAATTCACTCAAAAATGTTGCCAAAGTGTTGCAAACGATCCCCTGACACGTTTTTTGGTGGAAACAGATGGGTTTTTATCGTGGAAACAGATTGAGCCCTCGAGGTCTGAACAACTTTTTTTTGAAAAAAATCCCTAAGCCGCGCGGTCACAATTTCAGCAAAAATCTGACGTTCTGCAATTCACTCAGAAATGGTGCCAAAGTGTTGCAAACGATCCCCTGACAGGTTTTTCGTTGGAAACAGATGGGTTTTTATCATGGAAACAGAATGAGCCCTCGAGGTCTGAACAACTTTTTTTAAAAAAAATACCTAAGCCGCGCGGTCACAATTTCAGCAAAAATCTGACGTTCTGCAATTCATTCAAAAATGGTGCCAAAATGTTGCAAACGATCCCCTGAGAGGTTTTTCGGTGGAAACAGATGGATTTTTATCATTGGAAACAGAATTAGCTCTCCACTTCTGAACTTGCGGAAAAACTTTTTTTTGAAAAAATCCCGAAGCCGAGCGGTCACAATTTCAGCAAAAATCTGACTTTCTGCAATTCACTCAGAAATGTTGCCAAAGTGTTGCAAACGATCCCCTGACAGGTTTTTCGGTGGAAACAGATGGGTTTTTATCATGGTAACAGAATGAGCCCTCGAGGTCTGAACAACTTTTTTTTGAAAAAATCCCTAAGCCGCGCGGTCACAATTTCAGCAAAAATCTGACGTTCTGCAATTCACTCAGAAATGGTGCCAAAGTGTTGCAAATGATCCCCTGACAGGTTTTTGGGTGGAAACAGATGGGTTTTTATCATGGAAACAGAATGAGCCCTCGAGGTCTGAACAACTTTTTTTTGAAAAAATCCCTAAGCCGCGCGGTCACAATTTCAGCAAAAATCTGACGTTCTGCAATTCACTAAAAAATGTTGCCAAAGTGTTGCAAACGATCCCCTGACAGGTTTTTTTGGTGGAAACAGATGGGTTTTTATCATGGAAACAGATTGAGCCCTCGAGGTCTGAACAACTTTTTTTTGAAAAAATCCCTAAGCCGCGCGGTCACAATTTCAGCAAAAATCTGACGTTCTGCAATTCACTCAGAAATGGTGCCAAAGTGTTGCAAACGATCCCCTGACAGGTTTTTGGGTGGAAACAGATGGGTTTTTATCATGGAAACAGAATGAGCCCTCGAGGTCGGAACAACTTTTTTTTGAAAAAATCCCTAAGCCGCGCGGTCACAATTTCAGCAAAAATCTGACGTTCTGCAATTAACTCAAAAATGGTGCCAAATTGTTGCAAACAATCCCCTGACAGGTTTTTCGGTGGAAACAGATGCGTTTTTATCATGGAAACAGATTGAGCCCTCGAGGTCTGAACAACTTTTTTTTGAAAAAATCCCGAAGCCGCGCGGTCACAATTTCAGCAAAAATCTGACGTTCTGCAATTCACTCAGAAATGGTGCCAAAGTGTTGCAAACGATCCCCTGACAGGTTTTTCGGTGGAAACAGATGGGTTTTTATCATGGAAACAGAATGAGTCCTCGAGGTCTGAACAACTTTTTTTTGAAAAAATCCCTAAGCCGCGCGGTCACAATTTCAGCAAAAATCTGACGTTCTGCAATTCACTCAGAAATGGTGCCAAAGTGTTGCAAACGATCTCCTCACAGGTTTTTCGGTGGAAACAGATGGGTTTTTATCATTGAAACAGAATGAGCCCTCAAGGTCTGAATAACTGTTTTTTGAAAAAAATCCCTAAGCCACGCAGTCACAACTTCAGCAAAAATCTGACGTTCTGCAATTCACTCAAAAATGGTGCCAAAGTGTTGCAAACGATCCCCTGACAGGTTTTTCGTTGGAAACAGATGGGTTTTTATCATGGAAACAGAATGAGCCCTCGAGGTCTGAACAACTTTTTTTAAAAAAAATACCTAAGCCGCGGGGTCACAATATCAGCAAAAATCTGACGTTCTGCAATTCATTCAAAAATGGTGCCAAAATGTTGCAAACGATCCCCTGAGATGTTTTTCGGTGGAAACAGATGGATTTTTATCATTGGAAACAGAATTAGCTCTCCACTTCTGAACTTGCGGAAAAACTTTTTTTTGAAAAAATCCCTAAGCCGCGCGGTCACAATTTCAGCAAAATTCTGACGTTCTGCAATTCACTCAAAAATGGTGCCATAGTGTTGCAAACGATCCCCTGACAGGTTTTTCGGTGGAAACAGATGCGTTTTTATCATGGAAACAGAATTAGCCCTCGAGGTGTGAACAACAACTTTTTTTTGGAAAAATCCCTAAGCCGCGCGGTCACAATTTCAGCAAAAATCAGACGTTCTGCAATTCACTCAAAAATGGTGCCAAAGTGTTGCAAACGATCCCCTGACAGGTTTTTCGGTGGAAACAGATGCGTTTTTATCATGGAAACAGAATTAGCCCTCGAGGTCTGAACAACAACTTTTTTTTGAAAAAATCCCTAAGCCGCGCGGTCACAATTTCAGCAAAAATCTGACGTTCTGCAATTCACTCAAAAATGGTGCCAAAGTGTTGCAAACGATCCCCTGACAGGTTTTTGGGTGGAAACAGATGGGTTTTTATCATGGAAACAGAATGAGCCCTCGAGGTCTGAACAACTTTTTTTTGAAAAAATCCCTAAGCCGCGCGGTCACAATTTCAGCAAAAATCTGACGTTCTGCAATTCACTAAAAAATGTTGCCAAAGTGTTGCAAACGATCCCCTGACAGGTTTTTTTGGTGGAAACAGATGGGTTTTTATCATGGAAACAGATTGAGCCCTCGAGGTCTGAACAACTTTTTTTTGAAAAAATCCCTAAGCCGCGCGGTCACAATTTCAGCAAAAATCTGACGTTCTGCAATTCACTCAGAAATGGTGCCAAAGTGTTGCAAACGATCCCCTGACAGGTTTTTGGGTGGAAACAGATGGGTTTTTATCATGGAAACAGAATGAGCCCTCGAGGTCTGAACAACTTTTTTTTAAAAAATCCCTAAGCCGCGCGGTCACAATTTCAGCAAAAATCTGACGTTCTGCAATTAACTCAAAAATGGTGCCAAATTGTTGCAAACGATCCCCTGACAGGTTTTTCGGTGGAAACAGATGGGTTTTTATCATGGAAACAGATTGAGCCCTCGAGGTCTGAACAACTTTTTTTAAAAAAAATCCCGAAGCCGCGCGGTCACAATTTCAGCAAAAATCTGACGTTCTGCAATTCACTCAAAAATGGTGCCAAAGTGTTGCAAACGATCCCCTGACAGGTTTTTCGGTGGAAACAGATGGGTTTTTATCATGGAAACAGAATGAGTCCTCGAGGTCTGAACAACTTTTTTTTGAAAAAATCCCTAAGCCGCGCGGTCACAATTTCAGCAAAAATCTGACGTTCTGCAATTCACTCAAAAATGGTGCCAAAGTGTTGCAAACGATCTCCTCACAGGTTTTTCGGTGGAAACAGATGGGTTTTTATCATTGAAACAGAATGAGCCCTCAAGGTCTGAATAACTGTTTTTTGAAAAAAATCCCTAAGCCACGCAGTCACAACTTCAGCAAAAATCTGACGTTCTGCAATTCACTCAAAAATGGTGCCAAAGTGTTGCAAACGATCCCCTGACAGGTTTTTCGTTGGAAACAGATGGGTTTTTATCATGGAAACAGAATGAGCCCTCGAGGTCTGAACAACTTTTTTTAAAAAAAATACCTAAGCCGCGGGGTCACAATATCAGCAAAAATCTGACGTTCTGCAATTCATTCAAAAATTGTGCCAAAATGTTGCAAACGATCCCCTGAGATGTTTTTCGGTGGAAACAGATGGATTTTTATCATTGGAAACAGAATTAGCTCTCCACTTCTGAACTTGCGGAAAAACTTTTTTTTGAAAAAATCCCTAAGCCGCGCGGTCACAATTTCAGCAAAATTCTGACGTTCTGCAATTCACTCAAAAATGGTGCCATAGTGTTGCAAACGATCCCCTGACAGGTTTTTCGGTGGAAACAGATGCGTTTTTATCATGGAAACAGAATTAGCCCTCGAGGTGTGAACAACAACTTTTTTTTGGAAAAATCCCTAAGCCGCGCGGTCACAATTTCAGCAAAAATCAGACGTTCTGCAATTCACTCAAAAATGGTGCCAAAGTGTTGCAAACGATCCCCTGACAGGTTTTTCGGTGGAAACAGATGCGTTTTTATCATGGAAACAGAATTAGCCCTCGAGGTCTGAACAACAACTTTTTTTTGAAAAAATCCCTAAGCCGCGCGGTCACAATTTCAGCAAAAATCTGACGTTCTGCAATTCACTCAAAAATGGTGCCAAAGTGTTGCAAACGATCCCCTGACAGGTTTTTGGGTGGAAACAGATGGGTTTTTATCATGGAAACAGAATGAGCCCTCGAGGTCTGAACAACTTTTTTTTGAAAAAATCCCTAAGCCGCGCGGTCACAATTTCAGCAAAAATCTGACGTTCTGCAATTCACTAAAAAATGTTGCCAAAGTGTTGCAAACGATCCCCTGACAGGTTTTTTTGGTGGAAACAGATGGGTTTTTATCATGGAAACAGATTGAGCCCTCGAGGTCTGAACAACTTTTTTTTGAAAAAATCCCTAAGCCGCGCGGTCACAATTTCAGCAAAAATCTGACGTTCTGCAATTCACTCAGAAATGGTGCCAAAGTGTTGCAAACGATCCCCTGACAGGTTTTTGGGTGGAAACAGATGGGTTTTTATCATGGAAACAGAATGAGCCCTCGAGGTCTGAACAACTTTTTTTTAAAAAAATCCCTAAGCCGCGCGGTCACAATTTCAGCAAAAATCTGACGTTCTGCAATTAACTCAAAAATGGTGCCAAATTGTTGCAAACGATCCCCTGACAGGTTTTTCGGTGGAAACAGATGGGTTTTTATCATGGAAACAGATTGAGCCCTCGAGGTCTGAACAACTTTTTTTAAAAAAAATCCCGAAGCCGCGCGGTCACAATTTCAGCAAAAATCTGACGTTCTGCAATTCACTCAAAAATGGTGCCAAAGTGTTGCAAACGATCCCCTGACAGGTTTTTCGGTGGAAACAGATGGGTTTTTATCATGGAAACAGAATGAGTCCTCGAGGTCTGAACAACTTTTTTTTGAAAAAATCCCTAAGCCGCGCGGTCACAATTTCAGCAAAAATCTGACGTTCTGCAATTCACTCAAAAATGGTGCCAAAGTGTTGCAAACGATCTCCTCACAGGTTTTTCGGTGGAAACAGATGGGTTTTTATCATTGAAACAGAATGAGCCCTCAAGGTCTGAACAACTGTTTTTTGAAAAAAAATCCCTAAGCCACGCAGTCACAATTTCAGCAAAAATCTGACGTTCTGCAATTAACTCAAAAATGGTGCCAAAGTGTTGCAAACGATCCCCTGACAGGTTTTTCGTTGGAAACAGATGGGTTTTTATCATGGAAACAGAATGAGCCCTCGAGGTCTGAACAACTTTTTTTAAAAAAAATACCTAAGCCGCGGGGTCACAATATCAGCAAAAATCTGACGTTCTGCAATTCATTCAAAAATGGTGCCAAAATGTTGCAAACGATCCCCTGAGAGGTTTTTCGGTGGAAACAGATGGATTTTTATCATTGGAAACAGAATTAGCTCTCCACTTCTGAACTTGCGGAAAAACATTTTTGAAAAAATCCCTAAGCCGCGCGGTCACAATTTCAGCAAAATTCTGACGTTCTGCAATTCACTCAAAAATGGTGCCATAGTGTTGCAAACGATCCCCTGACAGGTTTTTCGGTGGAAACAGATGCGTTTTTATCATGGAAACAGAATTAGCCCTCGAGGTGTGAACAACAACTTTTTTTTGGAAAAATCCCTAAGCCGCGCGGTCACAATTTCAGCAATAATCAGACGTTCTGCAATTCACTCAAAAATGGTGCCAAAGTGTTGCAAACGATCCCCTGACACGTTTTTTGGTGGAAACAGATGGGTTTTTATCATGGAAACAGATTGAGCCCTCGAGGTCTGAACAACTTTTTTTTGAAAAAATCCCTAAGCCGCGCGGTCACAATTTCAGCAAAAATCTGACGTTCTGCAATTCACTCAGAAATGGTGCCAAAGTGTTGCAAACGATTCCCTGACAGGTTTTTGGGTGGAAACAGATGGGTTTTTATCATGGAAACAGAATGAGCCCTCGAGGTCTGAACAACTTTTTTTTGAAAAAATCCCTAAGCCGCGCGGTCACAATTTCAGCAAAAATCTGACGTTCTGCAATTCACTCAGAAATGGTGCCAAAGTGTTGCATACGATCTCTTCACAGGTTTTTCGGTGGAAACAGATGGGATTTTATCATTGAAACAGAATGAGCCCTCAAGGTCTGAACAACTGTTTTTTGAAAAAAAATCCCTAAGCCGCGCGGTCACAATTTCAGCAAAAATCTGACGTTCTCCAATTCACTCAAAAATTGTGCCAAAGTGTTGCAAACGATCCCCTGACAGGTTTTTCGTTGGAAACAGATGGGTTTTTATCATGGAAACAGAATGAGCCCTCGAGGTCTGAACAACTTTTTTTAAAAAAAATACCTAAGCCGCGCGGTCACAATTTCAGCAAAAATCTGACGTTCTGCAATTCATTCAAAAATGGTGCCAAAATGTTGCAAACGATCCCCTGAGAGGTTTTTCGGTGGAAACAGATGGATTTTTATCATTGGAAACAGAATTAGCTCTCCACTTCTGAACTTGCGGAAAAACTTTTTTTTGAAAAAATCCCTAAGCCGCGCGGTCACAATTTCAGCAAAATTCTGACGTTCTGCAATTCACTCTAAAATGGTGCCAAAGTGTTGCAAACGATCCCCTGACAGGTTTTTCGTTGGAAACAGATGGGTTTTTATCATGGAAACAGAATGAGCCCTCGAGGTCTGAACAACTTTTTTTTAAAAAAATACCTAAGCCGCGCGGTCACAATTTCAGCAAAAATCTGACGTTCTGCAATTCATTCAAAAATGTTGCCAAAGTGTTGCAAACGATCCCCTGAGAGGTTTTTCGGTGGAAACAGATGGATTTTTATCTTTGGAAACAGAATTAGCTCTCCACTTCTGAACTTGCGGAAAAAGTTTTTTTTTGAAAAAATCCCTAAGCCGCGCGGTCACAATTTCAGCAAAATTCTGACGTTCTGCAATTCACTCAAAAATGGTGCCAAAGTGTTGCAAACGATCCGCTGACAGGTTTTTCGGTGGAAACAGATGGGTTTTTATCATGGAAACAGAATGAGCCCTCGAGGTCTGAACAACTTTTTTTTGAAAAAATCCCTAAGCCGCGCGGTCACAATTTCAGCAAAAATCTGACGTTCTGCAATTCACTCAAAAATGGTGCCAAAGTGTTGCAAACGATTCCCTGACAGGTTTTTCGGTGGAAACAGATGGATTTTTATCATGGAAACAGATTGAGCCCTCAAGGTCTGAACAACTTTTTTTTGAAAAAATCCCGAAGCCGAGCGGTCACAATTTCAGCAAAAATCTGACTTTCTGCAATTCACTCAGAAATGTTGCCAAAGTGTTGCAAACGATCCCCTGACAGGTTTTTCGGTGGAAACAGATGGGTTTTTATCATGGAAACAGTATGAGCCCTCGAGGTCTGAACAACTTTTTTTTGAAAAAATCCCTAAGCCGCGCGGTCACAATTTCAGCAAAAATCTGACGTTCTGCAATTCACTCAAAAATGGTGCCAAAGTGTTGCAAACGATCCCCTGACAGGTTTTTGGGTGGAAACAGATGGGTTTTTATCATGGAAACAGAATGAGCCCTCGAGGTCTGAACAACTTTTTTTTGAAAAAATCCCTAAGCCGCGCGGTCACAATTTCAGCAAAAATCTGACGTTCTGCAATTCACTCAAAAATGGTGCCAAAGTGTTGCAAACGATTCCCTGACAGGTTTTTCGGTGGAAACAGATGAATTTTTATCATGGAAACAGATTGAGCCCTCAAGGTCTGAACAACTTTTTTTTGAAAAAATCCCGAAGCCGAGCGGTCACAATTTCAGCAAAAATCTGACTTTCTGCAATTCACTCAGAAAAGTTGCCAAAGTGTTGCAAACGATCCCCTGACAGGTTTTTCGGTGGAAACAGATGGGTTTTTATCATGGAAACAGAATGAGCCCTCGAGGTCTGAACAACTTTTTTTTGAAAAAATCCCTAAGCCGCGCGGTCACAATTTCAGCAAAAATCTGACGTTCTGCAATTCACTCAGAAATGGTGCCAAAGTGTTGCAAACGATCCCCTGACAGGTTTTTGGGTGGAAACAGATGGGTTTTTATCATGGAAACAGAATGAGCCCTCGAGGTCTGAACAACTTTTTTTTGAAAAAATCCCTAAGCCGCGCGGTCACAATTTCAGCAAAAATCTGACGTTCTGCAATTCACTCAAAAATGTTGCCAAAGTGTTGCAAACGATCCCCTGACACGTTTTTTGGTGGAAACAGATGGGTTTTTATCATGGAAACAGATTGAGCCCTCGAGGTCTGAACAACTTTTTTTTGAAAAAATCCCTAAGCCGCGCGGTCACAATTTCAGCAAAATTCTGACGTTCTGCAATTCACTCAAAAATGGTGCCATAGTGTTGCAAACGATCCCCTGACAGGTTTTTCGGTGGAAACAGATGCGTTTTTATCATGGAAACAGAATTAGCCCTCGAGGTGTGAACAACAACTTTTTTTGGGAAAAATCCCTAAGCCGCGCGGTCACAATTTCAGCAAAAATCAGACGTTCTGCAATTCACTCAAAAATGGTGCCAAAGTGTTGCAAACGATCCCCTGACAGGTTTTTCGGTGGAAACAGATGCGTTTTTATCATGGAAACAGAATTAGCCCTCGAGGTCTGAACAACAACTTTTTTTTGAAAAAATCCCTAAGCCGCGCGGTCACAATTTCAGCAAAAATCTGACGTTCTGCAATTCACTCAGAAATGGTGCCAAAGTGTTGCAAACGATCCCCTGACAGGTTTTTCGGTGGAAACAGATGGGTTTTTATCATGGAAACAGAATGAGCCCTCGAGGTCTAAACAATTTTTTTTTGAAAAAATCCCTAAGCCGCGCGGTCACAATTTCAAGAAAAATCTGACGTTCTGCAATTCACTCAAAAATGGTGCCAAAGTGTTGCAAACGATCCCCTGACAGGTTTTTCGGTGGAAACAGATGGGTTTTTATCATGGAAACAGAATGAGCCCTCGAGGTCTGAACAACTTTTTTTTGAAAAAATCCCTAAGCCGCGCGGTCACAATTTCAGCAAAAATCTGACCTTCTGCAATTCACTCAAAAATGTTGCCAAAGTGTTGCAAACGATCCCCTTACACGTTTTTGGGTGGAAACAGATGGGTTTTTATCATGGAAACAGATTGAGCCCTCGAGGTCTGAACAACTTTTTTTTGAAAAAATCCCTAAGCCGCGCGGTCACAATTTCAGCAAAAATCTGACGTTCTGCAATTCACTCAGAAATGGTGCCAAAGTGTTGCAAACGATCCCCTGACAGGTTTTTCGTTGGAAACAGATGGGTTTTTATCATGGAAACAGAATGAGCCCTCGAGGTCTGAACAACTTTTTTTTAAAAAAATACCTAAGCCGCGCGGTCACAGTTTCAGCAAAAATCTGACGTTCTGCAATTCATTCAAAAATGGTGCCAAAATGTTGCAAACAATCCCCTGAGAGGTTTTTCGGTGGAAACAGATGGATTTTTATCATGGTAACAGAATGAGCCCTCGAGGTCTGAACAACTTTCTTTTGAAAAAATCCCTAAGCCGCGCGGTCACAATTTCAGCAAAAATCTGACGTTCTGCAATTCACTCAAAAATGGTGCCAAAGTGTTGCAAACGATTCCCTGACAGGTTTTTCGGTGGAAACAGATGGATTTTTATCATGGAAACAGATTGAGCCCTCAAGGTCTGAACAACTTTTTTTTGAAAAAATCCCGAAGCCGAGCGGTCACAATTTCAGCAAAAATCTGACTTTCTGCAATTCACTCAGAAAAGTTGCCAAAGTGTTGCAAACGATCCCGACAGGTTTTTCGGTGGAAACAGATGGGTTTTTATCATGGAAACAGAATGAGCCCTCGAGGTCTGAACAACTTTTTTTTGAAAAAATCCCTAAGCCGCGCGGTCACAATTTCAGCAAAAATCTGACGTTCTGCAATTCACTCAGAAATGGTGCCAAAGTGTTGCAAACGATCCCCTGACAGGTTTTTGGGTGGAAACAGATGGGTTTTTATCATGGAAGCAGAATGAGCCCTCGAGGTCTGAACAACTTTTTTTTGAAAAAATCCCTAAGCCGCGCGGTCACAATTTCAGCAAAAATCTGACGTTCTGCAATTCACTCAAAAATGTTGCCAAAGTGTTGCAAACGATCCCCTGACACGTTTTTTGGTGGAAACAGATGGGTTTTTATCATGGAAACAGATTGAGCCCTCGAGGTCTGAACAACTTTTTTTGAAAAAATCCCTAAGCCGCGCGGTCACAATTTCAGCAAAATTCTGACGTTCTGCAATTCACTCAAAAATGGTGCCATAGTGTTGCAAACGATCCCCTGACAGGTTTTTCGGTGGAAACAGATGCGTTTTTATCATGGAAACAGAATTAGCCCTCGAGGTGTGAACAACAACTTTTTTTGGGAAAAATCCCTAAGCCGCGCGGTCACAATTTCAGCAAAAATCAGACGTTCTGCAATTCACTCAAAAATGGTGCCAAAGTGTTGCAAACGATCCCCTGACAGGTTTTTCGGTGGAAACAGATGCGTTTTTATCATGGAAACAGAATTAGCCCTCGAGGTCTGAACAACAACTTTTTTTTGAAAAAATCCCTAAGCCGCGCGGTCACAATTTCAGCAAAAATCTGACGTTCTGCAATTCACTCAGAAATGGTGCCAAAGTGTTGCAAACGATCCCCTGACAGGTTTTTCGGTGGAAACAGATGGGTTTTTATCATGGAAACAGAATGAGCCCTCGAGGTCTAAACAACTTTTTTTTGAAAAAATCCCTAAGCCGCGCGGTCACAATTTCAGCAAAAATCTGACGTTCTGCAATTCACTCAAAAATGGTGCCAAAGTGTTGCAAACGATCCCCTGACAGGTTTTTCGGTGGAAACAGATGGGTTTTTATCATGGAAACAGAATGAGCCCTCGAGGTCTGAACAACTTTTTTTTGAAAAAATCCCTAAGCCGCGCGGTCACAATTTCAGCAAAAATCTGACCTTCTGCAATTCACTCAAAAATGTTGCCAAAGTGTTGCAAACGATCCCCTGACAGGTTTTTTTGGTGGAAACAGATGGGTTTTTATCATGGAAACAGATTGAGCCCTCGAGGTCTGAACAACTTTTTTTTGAAAAAATCCCTAAGCCGCGCGGTCACAATTTCAGCAAAAATCTGACGTTCTGCAATTCACTCAGAAATGGTGCCAAAGTGTTGCAAACGATCCCCTGACAGGTTTTTGGGTGGAAACAGATGGGTTTTTATCATGGAAACAGAATGAGCCCTCGAGGTCTGAACAACTTTTTTTTGAAAAAATCCCGAAGCCGCGCGGTCACAATTTCAGCAAAAATCTGACGTTCTGCAATTAACTCAAAAATGGTGCCAAATTGTTGCAAACGATCGCCTGACAGGTTTTTCGGTGGAAACAGATGGGTTTTTATCATGGAAACAGATTGAGCCCTCGAGGTCTGAACAACTTTTTTTTGAAAAAATCCCTAAGCCGCGCGGTCACAATTTCAGCAAAAATCTGACGTTCTGCAATTCACTCAGAAATGGTGCCAAAGTGTTGCATACGATCTCTTCACAGGTTTTTCGGTGGAAACAGATGGGATTTTATCATTGAAACAGAATGAGCCCTCAAGTTCTGAACAACTGTTTTTTGAAAAAAATCCCTAAGCCGCGCGGTCACAATTTCAGCAAAAATCTGACTTTCTGCAATTCACTCAGAAATGTTGCCAAAGTGTTGCAAACGATCCCTGACACGTTTTTCGGTGGAAACAGATGGGTTTTTTATCATGGAAACAGAATGAGCCCTCGAGGTCTGAACAACTTTTTTTTGAAAAAATCCCTAAGCCGCGCAGTCACAATTTCAGCAAAAATCTGACGTTCTGCAATTCACTCAGAAATGGTGCCAAAGTGTTGCAAACGATCCCCTGACAGGTTTTTGGGTGGAAACAGATGGGTTTTTATCATGGAAACAGAATGAGCCCTCGAGGTCTGAACAACTTTTTTTTTGAAAAAATCCCTAAGCCGCGCGGTCACAATTTCAGCAAAAATCTGACGTTCTGCAATTCACTCAAAAATGTTGCCAAAGTGTTGCAAACGATCCCCTGACACGTTTTTTGGTGGAAACAGATGGGTTTTTATCATGGAAACAGATTGAGCCCTCGAGGTCTGAACAACTTTTTTTTGAAAAAATCCCGAAGCCGCGCGGTCACAATTTCAGCAAAAATCTGACGTTCTGCAATTCACTCAGAAATGGTGCCAAAGTGTTGCAAACGATCCCCTGACAGGTTTTTCGGTGGAAACAGATGGGTTTTTATCATGGAAACAGAATGAGCCCTCGAGGTCTGAACAACTTTTTTTTGAAAAAATCCCTAAGCCGTGCGGTCACAATTTCAGCAAAAATCTGACGTTCTGCAATTCACTCAGAAATGGTGCCAAAGTAGAAGAAGAAGAAGAAGAGTTTGGATTTGATATCCCGCCTTTCACTCCCTTTAAGGAGTCTCAAAGCGGCTAACATTCTCCTTTCCCTTCCTCCCCCACAACAAACACTGTGTGAGGTGAGTGGGGCTGAGAGACTTCAAGGAAGTGTGACTAGCCCAAGGTCACCCAGCAGCTGCATGTGGAGGAGCGGAGACGCGAACCCGGTTCCCCAGATTAGGAGTCTACCGCTCTTAACCACTACACCACACTGGCTCTCAAGTGTTTTTCGGTGGAAACAGATGGATTTTTATCATTGGAAACAGAATTAGCTCTCCACTTCTGAACTTGCGGAAAAATTTTTTTTTGAAAAAATCCCTAAGCCGCGCGGTCACAATTTCAGCAAAATTCTGACGTTCTGCAATTCACTCAAAAATGGTGCCAAAGTGTTGTAAAGGATCCCCTGACAGGTTTTTCGGTGGAAACAGATGCGTTTTTATCATGGAAACAGAATTAGCCCTCGAGGTCTGAACAACTTTTTTTTGAAAAAATCCCGAAGCCGCGCGGTCACAATTTCAACAAAAATCTGACGTTCTGCAATTCACTCAAAAATGGTGCCAAAGTGTTGCAAACGATCCCCTGACAGGTTTTTCGGTGGAAACAGATGGGTTTTTATCATGGAAACAGAATGAGCCCTCGAGGTCTGAAAAACTTTTTTTTTAAAAAAATCCCTAAGCCGCGTGGTCACAATTTCAGCAAAAATCTGACGTTCTGCAATTCACTCAAAAATGGTGCCAAAGTGTTGTAAAAGATCCCCTGAGAGGTTTTTCGGTGGAAACAGATGGGTTTTTATCATGGAAACAGAATTAGCCCTCGAGGTCTGAACAACAACTTTTTTTTGAAAAAATCCCTAAGACGCGCGGTCACAATTTCAGCAAAAATCTGACGTTCTGCAATTCACTCAAAAATTGTGCCAAAGTGTTGCAAACGATCCCTTCACAGGTTTTTCGGTGAAAACAGATGGGTTTTTATCATGGAAACAGAATGAGCCCTCGAGGTCTGAACAACTTTTTTTTTGAAAAAATCCCTAAGCCGCGCGGTCACAATTTCAGCAAAAATCTGACGTTCTGCAATTCACTCAAAATGGTGCCAAAGTGTTGCAAACGATCCCCTGACAGGTTTTACGGTGGAAACAGATGGATTTTTATCATGGAAACAGATTGAGCCCTCGAGGTCTGATCAACTTTTTTTTGAAAAAATCCCGAAGCCGCGCGGTCACAATTTCAGCAAAAATATGACGTTCTGCAATTCACTCAGAAATGGTGCCAAAGTGTTGCAAACGATCCCCTGACAGGTTTTTGGGTGGAAACAGATGGGTTTTTATCATGGAAAGAGAATGAGCCCTCGAGGTCTGAACAACTTTTTTGTGAAAAAATCCCTAAGCCGCGCTGTCACAATTTCAGCAAAAATCTGACGTTCTGCAATTCACTCAGAAATGGTGCCAAAGTGTTGCAAACGATCCCCTGACAGGTTTTTGGGTGGAAACAGATGGGTTTTTATCATGGAAACAGAATGAGCCCTCGAGGTCTGAACAACTGTTTTTTGAAAAAATCCCTAAGCCGCGCGGTCACAATTTCAGCAAAATCTGACGTTCTGCAATTCACTCAGAAATGGTGCCAAAGTGTTGCAAACGATCCCCTGACAGGTTTTTCGGTGGAAACAGATGGGTTTTTATCATGGAAACAGAATGAGCCCTCGAGGTCTGAACAACTTTTTTTTGAAAAAATCCCTAAGCCGCGCGGTCACAATTTCAGCAAAAATCTGACGTTCTGCAATTCACTCAGAAATGGTGCCAAAGTGTTGCAAACGATCCCCTGACAGGTTTTTGGGTGGAAACAGATGGGTTTTTATCATGGAAACAGAATGAGCCCTCGAGGTCTGAACAACTTTTTTTTGAAAAAATCCCTAAGCCGCGCGGTCACAATTTCAGCAAAAATTTGACGTTCTGCAATTCATTCAAAAATGTTGCCAAAGTGTTGCAAACGATCCCCTGAGAGGTTTTTCGGTGGAAACAGATGGATTTTTATCTTTGGAAACAGAATTAGCTCTCCACTTCTGAACTTGCGGAAAAAGTTTTTTTTTGAAAAAATCCCTAAGCCGCGCGGTCACAATTTCAGCAAAATTCTGACGTTCTGCAATTCACTCAAAAATGGTGCCAAAGTGTTGCAAACGATCCGCTGACAGGTTTTTCGGTGGAAACAGATGGGTTTTTATCATGGAAACAGAATGAGCCCTCGAGGTCTGAACAACTTTTTTTTGAAAAAATCCCTAAGCCGCGCGGTCACAATTTCAGCAAAAATCTGACGTTCTGCAATTCACTCAAAAATGGTGCCAAAGTGTTGCAAACGATTCCCTGACAGGTTTTTCGGTGGAAACAGATGGATTTTTATCATGGAAACAGATTGAGCCCTCAAGGTCTGAACAACTTTTTTTTGAAAAAATCCCGAAGCCGAGCGGTCACAATTTCAGCAAAAATCTGACTTTCTGCAATTCACTCAGAAATGTTGCCAAAGTGTTGCAAACGATCCCCTGACACGTTTTTCGGTGGAAACAGATGGGTTTTTATCATGGAAACAGAATGAGCCCTCAAGGTCTGAACAACTTTTTTTTGAAAAAATCCCGAAGCCGCGCGGTCACAATTTCAGCAAAAATCTGACGTTCTGCAATTCACTCAGAAATGGTGCCAAAGTGTTGCAAACGATCCCCTGACAGGTTTTTGGGTGGAAACAGATGGGTTTTTATCATGGAAACAGAATGAGCCCTCGAGGTCTGAACAACTTTTTTTTGAAAAAATCCCTAAGCCGCGCGGTCACAATTTCAGAAAAATCTGACGTTCTGCAATTCACTCAAAAATGTTGCCAAAGTGTTGCAAACGATCCCCTGACACGTTTTTTGGTGGAAACAGATGGGTTTTTATCACACACACAATCTTTATTACGGTCCAGAGACCAACAAAACATTACAAATCAATACAGAGTTCATACAGCCTACCTCCAGATTACTCAAGCACTTTGTTTGGAATATAGGGCTCATTTGTTCTTGCAACCACCGATAAAAACTTTGCCACTGCCAACGTTCTAGCTTTTGTCCGGTCTTCCAGTAGAAACCTGACATAGTGAGACTCTGACTTTCCCGGGAAAGGCACCAGCAAGGGTAGGATCAGTTCAGCCCTGGCCTGCTCATACTTCGCACAATGTAACAAAATATGACCTATGGAATCGATGTCTTGGGCACACGAGCAAAGTCTGTCCTGGTAGGGAACTCCTCTCAACCTACCATCCAGCACTGCAGAGGGGAAGACATTCAGTCTGGCTTTGGTGAAAAGCCTTCGATAGTTAGGTACTGTCAGGTTTTTGATGTAAGATGTTAACTCAAAGACATACCCATATTGAACTCCTGCTGCCAGTGGACTACAGACTGCGTGTGACCGAGATCTCAGGTCACTGTGTGCATTGTCCCATAATCTTTGCTTTAAAACCTTTTGGGCGCCTTCATAGCCCAGGTAATACAGTTGGGGGGGAGACAGACCAATAGAGGTGGCTTTTTTAGCCATGGTTTTCTGCCATTTGCTGACAAATTCCTCATTGGTCAAATGTTGGTACAGACCCTTCCCTAGATTAAACACTGAAATCCTGAGCCAATGTCTTAGGGCAGCCCACCACGCTCTAGCTGAAATTGGGCATTCACCAGCTTCCAACAGAAGTACGGAGTTGGGGACGCAGTTAGGTACCTGCAGCAGAGATCGTATAAATTTTGCCTGAAAGCCATCTAGCTTTGGCAGGTCCCCATTATGCCAGACATTTGCTGCATACAGGAGTTGGGAAATGGGCTTTGCATTGAAAACCCTTAAGGCTGCTGGAACATATTTGCCGCCCTTTGTGAAGAAGAATCTCTGTATGGCTAGCTTTGTAATCTCCGCCTTTTGAAGGGAGGTTTGCCAATGGTGCTTCCAAGATCCTGTATGATGGAATGTGAGCCCTAGGTAACTGAAGTATTTTACCTGTTCAAGGTTATGGCCATCCAGCAGATGGGTTTTTATCATGGAAACAGATTGAGCCCTCGAGGTCTGAACAACTTTTTTTTGAAAAAATCCCGAAGTCGCGCGGTCACAATTTCAGCAAAAATCTGACGTTCTGCAATTCACTCAGAAATGGTGCCAAAGTGTTGCAAACGATCCCCTGAGAGGTTTTTCGGTGGAAACAGATGGGTTTTTATCATTGAAACAGAATGAGCCCTCAAGGTCTGAACAACTGTTTTTTGAAAAAAATCCCTAAGCCGCGCGGTCACAATTTCAGCAAAAATATGACGTTCTGCAATTCACTCAAAAATGGTGCCAAAGTGTTGCAAACGATCCCCTGACAGATTTTTCGTTGGAAACAGATGGGTTTTTATCATGGAAACAGAATGAGCCCTCGAGGTCTGAACAACTTTTTTTTAAAAAAATACCTAAGCCGCGCGGTCACAATTTCAGCAAAAATCTGACGTTCTGCAATTCATTCAAAAATGGTGCCAAAATGTTACAAACGATCCCCTGAGAGGTTTTTCGGTGGAAACAGATGGATTTTTATCATTGGAAACAGAATTAGCTCTCCACTTCTGAACTTGCGGAAAATTTTTTTTTTGAAAAAATCCCTAAGCCGCGCGGTCACAATTTCAGCAAAATTCTGACGTTCTGCAATTCACTCAAAAATGGTGCCAAAGTGTTGTAAAGGATCCCCTGACAGGTTTTTCGGTGGAAACAGATGCGTTTTTATCATGGAAACAGAATTAGCCCTCGAGGTCTGAACACCTTTTTTTTGAAAAAATCCCGAAGCTGCGCGGTCACAATTTCAACAAAAATCTGACGTTCTGCAATTCAATCAAAAATGGTGCCAAAGTGTTGCAAACGATCCCCTGAGAGGTTTTTCGGTGGAAACAGATGGGTTTTTATCATGGAAACAGAATGAGCCCTCGAGGTCTGAAAAACTTTTTTTAAAAAAAAATCCCTAAGCCGCGTGGTCACAATTTCAGCAAAAATCTGACGTTCTGCAATTCACTCAAAAATGGTGCTAAAGTGTTGTAAAAGATCCCCTGAGAGGTTTTTCGGTGGAAACAGATGGGTTTTTATCATGGAAACAGAATTAGCCCTCGAGGTCTGAACAACAACTTTTTTTTGAAAAAATCCCTAAGACGCGCGGTCACAATTTCAAGAAAAATCTGACGTTCTGCAATTCACTCAAAAATTGTGCCAAAGTGTTGCAAACGATCCCCTGACAGGTTTTTCGGTGGAAACAGATGGGTTTTTATCATTGAAACAGAATGAGCCCTCGAGGGCTGAACAACTGTTTTTTGAAAAAAATCCCTAAGCCGCGCGGTCACAATTTCAGCAAAAATCTGACGTTCTGCAATTCACTCAAAAATGGTGCCAAAGTGTTGCAAACGATCCCTTCACAGGTTTTTCGGTGAAAACAGATGGGTTTTTATCATGGAAACAGAATGAGCCCTCGAGGTCTGAACAACTTTTTTTTGAAAAAATCCCGAAGCCGCGCGGTCACAATTTCAACAAAAATCTGACGTTCTGCAATTCAATCAAAAATGGTGCCAAAGTGTTGCAAACGATCCCCTGACAGGTTTTTCGGTGGAAACAGATGGGTTTTTATCATGGAAACAGAATGAGCCCTCGAGGTCTGAAAAACTTTTTTTTAAAAAAAATCCCTAAGCCGCGTGGTCACAATTTCAGCAAAAATCTGACGTTCTGCAATTCACTCAAAAATGGTGCCAAAGTGTTGTAAAAGATCCCCTGAGAGGTTTTTCGGTGGAAACAGATGGGTTTTTATCATGGAAACAGAATTAGCCCTCGAGGTCTGAACAACAACTTTTTTTTGAAAAAATCCCTAAGACGCGCGGTCACAATTTCAAGAAAAATCTGACGTTCTGCAATTCACTCAAAAATTGTGCCAAAGTGTTGCAAACGATCCCCTGACAGGTTTTTCAGTGGAAAAAGATGGGTTTTTATCATTGAAACAGAATGAGCCCTCGAGGGCTGAACAACTGTTTTTTGAAAAAAATCCCTAAGCCGCGCGGTCACAATTTCAGCAAAAATCTGACGTTCTGCAATTCACTCAAAAATGGTGCCAAAGTGTTGCAAACGATCCCTTCACAGGTTTTTCGGTGAAAACAGATGGGTTTTTATCATGGAAACAGAATGAGCCCTCGAGGTCTGAACAACTTTTTTTTGAAAAAATCCCTAAGCCGCGCGGTCACAATTTCAGCAAAAATCTGACGTTCTGCAATTCACTCAAAAATGGTGCCAAAGTGTTGCAAACGATCCCCTGACAGGTTTTACGGTGGAAACAGATGGATTTTTATCATGGAAACAGATTGAGCCCTCGAGGTCTGATCAACTTTTTTTTGAAAAAATCCCGAAGCCGCGCGGTCACAATTTCAGCAAAAATATGACGTTCTGCAATTCACTCAGAAATGGTGCCAAAGTGTTGCAAACGATCCCCTGACAGGTTTTTGGGTGGAAACAGATGGGTTTTTATCATGGAAAGAGAATGAGCCCTCGAGGTCTGAACAACTTTTTTGTGAAAAAATCCCTAAGCCGCGCTGTCACAATTTCAGCAAAAATCTGACGTTCTGCAATTCACTCAGAAATGGTGCCAAAGTGTTGCAAACGATCCCCTGACAGGTTTTTGGGTGGAAACAGATGGGTTTTTATCATGGAAACAGAATGAGCCCTCGAGGTCTGAACAACTGTTTTTTGAAAAAATCCCTAAGCCGCGCGGTCACAATTTCAGCAAAAATCTGACGTTCTGCAATTCACTCAGAAATGGTGCCAAAGTGTTGCAAACGATCCCCTGACAGGTTTTTCGGTGGAAACAGATGGGTTTTTATCATGGAAACAGAATGAGCCCTCGAGGTCTGAACAACTTTTTTTTGAAAAAATCCCTAAGCCGCGCGGTCACAATTTCAGCAAAAATCTGACGTTCTGCAATTCACTCAGAAATGGTGCCAAAGTGTTGCAAACGATCCCCTGACAGGTTTTTGGGTGGAAACAGATGGGTTTTTATCATGGAAACAGAATGAGCCCTCGAGGTCTGAACAACTTTTTTTTGAAAAAATCCCTAAGCTGCGCGGTCACAATTTCAGCAAAAATTTGACGTTCTGCAATTCATTCAAAAATGTTGCCAAAGTGTTGCAAACGATCCCCTGAGAGGTTTTTCGGTGGAAACAGATGGATTTTTATCTTTGGAAACAGAATTAGCTCTCCACTTCTGAACTTGCGGAAAAAGTTTTTTTTTGAAAAAATCCCTAAGCCGCGCGGTCACAATTTCAGCAAAATTCTGACGTTCTGCAATTCACTCAAAAATGGTGCCAAAGTGTTGCAAACGATCCGCTGACAGGTTTTTCGGTGGAAACAGATGGGTTTTTATCATGGAAACAGAATGAGCCCTCGAGGTCTGAACAACTTTTTTTTGAAAAAATCCCTAAGCCGCGCGGTCACAATTTCAGCAAAAATCTGACGTTCTGCAATTCACTCAAAAATGGTGCCAAAGTGTTGCAAACGATTCCCTGACAGGTTTTTCGGTGGAAACAGATGGATTTTTATCATGGAAACAGATTGAGCCCTCAAGGTCTGAACAACTTTTTTTTGAAAAAATCCCGAAGCCGAGCGGTCACAATTTCAGCAAAAATCTGACTTTCTGCAATTCACTCAGAAATGTTGCCAAAGTGTTGCAAACGATCCCCTGACACGTTTTTCGGTGGAAACAGATGGGTTTTTATCATGGAAACAGAATGAGCCCTCAAGGTCTGAACAACTTTTTTTTGAAAAAATCCCGAAGCCGCGCGGTCACAATTTCAGCAAAAATCTGACGTTCTGCAATTCACTCAGAAATGGTGCCAAAGTGTTGCAAACGATCCCCTGACAGGTTTTTGGGTGGAAACAGATGGGTTTTTATCATGGAAACAGAATGAGCCCTCGAGGTCTGAACAACTTTTTTTTGAAAAAATCCCTAAGCCGCGCGGTCACAATTTCAGAAAAATCTGACGTTCTGCAATTCACTCAAAAATGTTGCCAAAGTGTTGCAAACGATCCCCTGACACGTTTTTTGGTGGAAACAGATGGGTTTTTATCACACACACAATCTTTATTACGGTCCAGAGACCAACAAAACATTACAAATCAATACAGAGTTCATACAGCCTACCTCCAGATTACTCAAGCACTTTGTTTGGAATATAGGGCTCATTTGTTCTTGCAACCACCGATAAAAACTTTGCCACTGCCAACGTTCTAGCTTTTGTCCGGTCTTCCAGTAGAAACCTGACATAGTGAGACTCTGACTTTCCCGGGAAAGGCACCAGCAAGGGTAGGATCAGTTCAGCCCTGGCCTGCTCATACTTCGCACAATGTAACAAAATATGACCTATGGAATCGATGTCTTGGGCACACGAGCAAAGTCTGTCCTGGTAGGGAACTCCTCTCAACCTACCATCCAGCACTGCAGAGGGGAAGACATTCAGTCTGGCTTTGGTGAAAAGCCTTCGATAGTTAGGTACTGTCAGGTTTTTGATGTAAGATGTTAACTCAAAGACATACCCATATTGAACTCCTGCTGCCAGTGGACTACAGACTGCGTGTGACCGAGATCTCAGGTCACTGTGTGCATTGTCCCATAATCTTTGCTTTAAAACCTTTTGGGCGCCTTCATAGCCCAGGTAATACAGTTGGGGGGGAGACAGACCAATAGAGGTGGCTTTTTTAGCCATGGTTTTCTGCCATTTGCTGACAAATTCCTCATTGGTCAAATGTTGGTACAGACCCTTCCCTAGATTAAACACTGAAATCCTGAGCCAATGTCTTAGGGCAGCCCACCACGCTCTAGCTGAAATTGGGCATTCACCAGCTTCCAACAGAAGTACGGAGTTGGGGACGCAGTTAGGTACCTGCAGCAGAGATCGTATAAATTTTGCCTGAAAGCCATCTAGCTTTGGCAGGTCCCCATTATGCCAGACATTTGCTGCATACAGGAGTTGGGAAATGGGCTTTGCATTGAAAACCCTTAAGGCTGCTGGAACATATTTGCCGCCCTTTGTGAAGAAGAATCTCTGTATGGCTAGCTTTGTAATCTCCGCCTTTTGAAGGGAGGTTTGCCAATGGTGCTTCCAAGATCCTGTATGATGGAATGTGAGCCCTAGGTAACTGAAGTATTTTACCTGTTCAAGGTTATGGCCATCCAGCAGATGGGTTTTTATCATGGAAACAGATTGAGCCCTCGAGGTCTGA